>NW_028186473.1:210559-402287 GCF_003343005.1 Rhea americana | reverse complement strand
GGGCCGGCCCTGCCCGGTGGGGTCCCCTCCCGCGGCGCCCCTGGGGCAGTGCCAGGCTCGGCTTGGCCTGGGGGCGAAGGGCGATGATATTCCCTCTGGAGGCTGTTGCTCTGGGTGTGATGCCAGGTTTTACTCCAAGGTTTGCTTCAAGCGTGGAGCGTAATTCATTGCGAGCGGGCTGTATCGCTTGCGGGTGGTGGTGCCTGTGTTCGGGGCCCCGGGGAGCAGTGCTGGCGCTGTGCGGTTTATGTAAGCCGCTATCAACACGCTGCCTTTCAGTTTGGGCAGGTAGTGAATATAAGGCTTATTCTATCGGGAAAGGTAAATGGCTTTGTCTGGTTGTGGGTAGTTTATTTCCTTCTTCTCTCCCGTCTGGTGCTATGCTGTGTTGTCTCTAAGAATGAGTCTGTTTTTTTTTCTTTTTTCTTTTTCCTCCTCAGATTTAGCATTCTTTTTCCTGCATTTGTAGCTGAGTTCTTTGCAGGGTTGGGTCTGGTCTCTTGTCGAGCGATACTGTACAGTGGTGGATGTCTTGTCACAAAAAACACCCAGTAACTGCTCTCGACCGATGGTAATACAAATCATGCTTCAGGAAAAGGAGAAGAGAAATAAGGAAACCTGTTCCTTGGGGATGTTGTTCCAAAGGATGACTGTAAATAAAAAATAAATAAATGCAAGTTCCCCAACTTTATAGGAAATTGGAGCATTTTGTGACCACAAAAGGGGAACATTGTTTGAACTAAATAGTTACTCTAGATTCCACAAAGAGGARGTTTTGGGTGCTGGGGAATAAGGGAAGATGGGATAATTTGACCAGATCTGTGTTGGATGTTCTATATCAATCCTGTCTCCCTCAGTAGCATCTCATACAATGACTGAGAATTGCACTGGATCTTGCTGGAAAGGCTTGGAAGACCACTCAGCACTGTCACAGCACAGATTCAGGCAGTGCTGGGACACCCTCCACTCTCCTCCCTACCCCCTCCCCGCCCCTGCCCCCCATTAAAGTAGCCACTTTGCATTTTAAATATACATGCATTCAGCAATTCAAATACACATTTGTTTGTTTTCTTTCAGTTTTGACCCAATGACAAATATCTTGGAAAGAAGAACATTCATTATTGCAAGGAGACAAGAAGGTGCAGTACAGGGCGCACAGCAGGGAGTCTTTGGCAGGTGGTGGTGACGCACAGAAGTTACTTTGCCTTTGGAAAGAAAAAGGCCTGTCTGCTATTTATGTAGGTGTGTTTTTGTTATCTCCCTTCTCCCCCAAGAAGTTGTCTGGGCTGCACAGCAGCAGGGAAACAGCAGCTGCTCATCCTGGGCAGCAGAAGATTATGGTGGCAGCACAGCAGTAAGAGCAGCAGTGGCAGCAGCGGCAGCAATAGCAGACCTATCTGTGAATGTGTTTCCCGTTTAAGATCATCACTGGAAAGTGCAACCTGAAGATTCGGCAGCTGGGCAGAGATTGCTAACCTTTAAAGAGGAAAACCCTTAAGGGGGAAGGAGTTAAGGGAAGGAGGGGCAGCACTAGATTTTGTGTGTGCTAGTGGGGAGAGGGGATTGGTTATCATGGCGGATCGGACAGCTCCTAGATGTCAGCTCCGTCTGGAGTGGGTTTACGGGTACAGGGGTCACCAGTGCCGCAACAACCTGTACTACACAGCAGGCAAAGAGGTGGTTTACTTCGTGGCTGGAGTCGGAGTGGTTTATAACACCAGAGAACACAGCCAGAAATTCTTCCTGGGACACAACGATGATATTATCAGGTAAGGGGGCAGACTTTTCCTGGGGTGGGGTGGGGTGGGGTTTAAAGGGAAAGGAGGAGAATGTAGAGCTGCTAAAATATCCCCTCCTTGCTTCAAACAGCTCAGCTTGTAGCTGTCATTTTGAAGAAGCACAGATTTGTTATCAAGCGTCTGTGTTAAAACTGAATAGCTGGAGCTTGTTGATTATTTTTGTAGCAAAGCTTCAGAATGTTTTAATATTAAATAGAAGACAGGTTTTTCTTCTGCAGCTGTACCAATAGCAAAACAGTCAGCTACAGAACAGAAATGCAGGGGGAAGATCTTAGTGCAACAGTGCTGCAAAATTGTAGATCCAGCACCTGAATATTTTCAGTGCTGGGACCCAAGTTCGTTAATACTGATGTCTAAAAGAAAACAATTGTAGCTCTCCTAACCCTTAACAAAGCCCAGCCCAAGAGCACCATAAATCTGGCACATAGCTCAAGCCAATCTTTTCTATACAATCCTGAAAATTTCATGTAAAATCAAGTTTAGCTGTTTGTATTCAAACCAGAAATTACAAGCTTGCTTGTGCAAGATGGCTACAGAAGCACAGGTTTTGCTCTTGATCTGTCCAATTTTTTTGGTCTCTGGCTTTCAAATTATATCTATGAAGTGAGTTCAGTCACTGTTATTGTACTACAGAAATACTGATTCTACTCTACCCCATGTTATAACATTACAGAAATGTAGTTACTARCTTAAGATAGCCTTTTGAGAATTCTGTTCAAATTTCAGAAATTACCTCAGTAAAATAGAAAATGAATGTTGGCTCTGCAACTTTATGGCAGAAATCTGAACCTAGAATACCCTGGTAAAGAAAGTTGCATGGTAATGACACTCCTCTCAGCCAAGCTAACTGCTGCCCTCCCTGTTCACCTGAATTCAGAATGAATGAAGTGTTTTTGTGGTGATGTGAAACCAGCATAGTCCCAGGTGACTCATGGTGCAACAGTACTGTGGAAACATCTGCTGAAGTCAGTTAGCATTTTGACAATCAGTAACAAAATCGCATAGTTGTCATGTAATCATTCTRGAGTCTTGTTTACAGAAAAACATCTACTTTTCCCAGAGAGGCTACTRTGTATACTGTTAGCATTTTTCTCCTCCCTTTTATAATCTGAGTTAAAGCAATAGCATTTCATGAAATACAGTGGAGGCACATTATTCTGGTTTCGGAGTTGATATCGGTTGCAGAAAGGTATTTAAATAGTCACTTGGCTGCTCAGATCCCTAAAAGCAGATTGCATATTTTAGATGTTTCCCCAGTATCTCATGAAAAGTGATCTTTGTGTATTGCATGGGTGGTAAGTTTTTTGATAACTTTATAGGGTGGAAGATGTAGTGCATGTACCAATTTATATATTTGTCAGCTTATATGTGAATTCTCACTCAAAAATAGCAAGATAATTTCTCAAGGCTCATCTACATATATCTGCAGTTTTTTGGTTGGACATTGATGCTTTGATTTTTTTTTTTTTTTTTTTTTAATGTTCCATCTGCTGAGGAAAAAGTGTCCTGATTATTATACTTGACAATGCCTTCCTCCCCTCTGCAAACCCATCCATACTGTATAACTTCTGTGCCTTGTCCTTTAAGGAGTATCTCATGTTAAGAGATTGCTTTGGGCAATGTCATATTTAAAAAATAGAATGGGAATAGAGGGATTATGAGTGTTTGATATGTATACTTTGACACTGTCTATGCCTGTTTCTACTCTCTTAAGAAAACTAGCAGTCACCTGTTGAAATTAGCAGGTGTTTTGAGGGCTGACTACGTTCAACTAATACCTCGGAAAGGTGAATTCTGTTTCTGATCCATAACAAACTCAGAGTTCTGTAGATTGAACATAGTTTAAACAGTGAATGAAATGTWTTGGCCCAGAAAAGCATTAACAGCACCCAAGYAGGAGTTTCTTTCAGCTCTTAGTGGACAAGAAAAGTTACTGTCACATGATGTTTAGGGAAGGAGAGATCTCTTGCTTAAGAGTCCCCAAAATGTTGCTAGAATATTCTGTTGGTTGAATTTGTTAATGGTTGATGTTTTTATGCCTTTGATGCATTTTGTAGTTCTTACTGATGGAATTACTGTAATGATTTTAAATTAGATGGTTCYTTGTGTGATATGGCTAACAAATGTGATTAACAGGGATTGTTGTATTTTAGACATGGGCTCCTTCTGTGTAGAAGGCTTTCAGTGAGTACTACTTTGTGGAAAAGAATGGATGAACCCATGATTCAGAGGGTGGAGAGCTTGTACATTACCCAGAAGTGTTTATTAAAATCGCGGATGTGGAGGGTTTTTTTTCCTTGTCTTTAAAAATACTTTTTCTGTGTTTTCACAAATTTAATGGTTCTGCCTCTTGCTTTGTGTCAAGGTAATGCAACTGAGTTTTGGCTATGATAGAATGTATTGGATTAATGGAGAATGAAATTTTTTCAACATTCATACCTGAAAAATAAGTTTTGTCTGTATAAGGAACTTAATTTACTACACTCAGTTAATAAGGTAGATGTTCAAAGTATGAGCAAGTGAGTTCTTAAGTGTGTTATTTTCTGTGAGAGGAAACTAAAAGGTGCTGTATTTCCAAGCTCTGTCTCATTTCAACTCAATAATGARGTGAGCCCTGGAACTGCCTCATCTAACTTTGAAGGTAGCCCTGCTTTGTTCAGGGGTTGTACAAGGTCAGAGCTCCAGAGCTCCTTTTCCTGCATAAAGTATTCTAATTTTTTTTCAAGGAGGTCACTTTCGGTTAGATAATGCACTTGTTTCTGCATGTTATTTAATCACAGAATAGTTAAAACTATTAAATAGTTGATTATCAAATATTATTATTGATTATCAAGTKTTATCAACAAAAACAAAATCAACACATAGCTGAAATTAGTAGAGGTGGTTCAGGTTTCAAGGCTATTGATGGATTTTATCTGAAGACTAAGAAAATGTCATTTATAAGGTTTTCTTTACAGTTGAAGAGCATGAGATATAATCCTTTTTTCCTTACTACTTCCTCCCCCCTTTTTAATGAAAGCTTTGATTATTGAGCACAATATACCAGCTCAGAGATGATGAAGGTCAGAATATTCCTTTTTTTTCCCTCTCTCTCTAAACTCTAAACCATAAAGTGTGTCTATGTTGCAGACCACAGTGCAACCACAAACTGGTTTGCATGTTAGCTTTATGGTGTGTTTGATTGTTCTTGAAATGTGGTCTAGCGAAGGTAAAGTTAGCTCAGCTATTACAACATTTTGGTGTAGAAAGCGTAGAGTAGATATATCCTTATGCACGTGACTTACTCTTTCTGAATTCAGTCATTTGTGTTTTGCAGAACTAGGCTTCAGAAGCTGTAATAATAACGTGGGGATGGTTTTCCTTCTTGACTGAYTTAAAAGTGGGCATTTGCAACAGCTCATTATATTGATTATAAGTTAAGGTATTAATGAACATCTTGCAATTCATGCAGTGCCAGTGACTTCAATGAAATTTGTATAAGGGTAGTATAAGCATTTGCAATACTGCATCATTAGTTTTGACAGTAACTGAACAATTTAAAAAGTACAGAAATGGAGCGGGGGGAGCAGATTTCCTGACTCTTACATTGTGCGTTACTGGTGTAACAGTAAGCATTTGGATCACTTCTCTTTCTCTCTGTTGAATGAGGGGAAGTTCTTTCCTATAWTTTTTCTGCACTTTATGCACGTGAAGGCCAGAAATACCTTGCCACATGAAATACAAATATAATCAGTTGACATATTTYTCATTATAATTTAAAATGCAAATGATTTCATTTATTTTTCTTTTTTTTTTAAAACAGTAATTTGTAAACACAGGTTACTAATCTTGAGAAATGTTTGCAATAGTGGTAATAGTTATTGTTTCTCTCTATTGTCTGTTTCCAAGAATTTCTGTAGTATTGATTGRTTTTCCTTACTATGTCAAAACTTAGTGAATGTCTTTGATATTTTATCAAAGACTTCATCTGCACTTCTCCATATACTGCAGTTTCTTAAAATGACATGTGATTTCTGAATTTACCTAGACAAATATGTTTGTGTCTGATACATTGTAATATTATGCATTTACAAAAGCATATTTTGTGTTCCAACTAGTTTAAAATAAATCACCTATGAAGCAGGGTACCACAAGAGATTTCCCAGTTTCTCTGTAGTCTTTGCTGCCTAGAGATGTTAACTGGAAGGAAAGGCTATTATCTGTGTATACTAAAGCATGTTATTTATGTAAGTCTGGTTACAATGTAATAATAATGTAGGGTTTATCCGAATATCACTTAAGTATGCTGGTGTGTGTGTATTCTACTGTGCTGACAGATTGAGTGAGATTAAAAAATGTGGATGTACCAGTGGTGGTGGGATTTGCTGGCTTGAGTGAGTGACTAGCAGCCTTGTTATTTAGACAGATCGTTTCGGGAGGTACRATGTGTATTAGAACATGACTACGTGTTTTCTTGTACATGCAGTAGAAAAAGAAATGTAATGCTTGAAGCAATGTCATAAATTGTGCAGTATAGTARATGTAATTCTGGAATAGATAAATTGGTGGCAGAAAGATACAAATCAGAAACTTAATGTTAAAATATCTGAATTTTACTTAATACATATAATATATTTACAGTCCCGTAATATGATRTTTGTGTTTATATTATGTTGAAGGGATCTAAGATCCTATAAACTTATATATTGTTGCCACTTCTTAATGTTAAATGCAAGTACTTGTTTGCTATAGAATGGTATCTGAGATACTATGGTTGTTTCTCTGATAAGTAAATGGAAAACTGTACTGTCTGTAACTTGTGATAAAGCTTGACTTCAGTCAAGTGAAGTGCACATGCAGGACTGCTGAAATTTAGTGACTTAAGAGATAGAAAGGTAGCAATCAAGCCACACAAGATTTTCAGCAACAGAAATCCCAGTCCTGTTCCTGTGTGGTGGTGGGCAAGGCCAAAGCCACTAAAATGTGAAAGACATGACTTTGGAACAGCTAAGGTGAAGCAGAATGTTTTAAAGTTTATTTTCTCTCTTGCTTCTTTTTCTTTTGTATGTGTTTCTCTTAACTTGGTATTCAAGTTGGCATTCCTATTTCACATAACTTTTAATATCTCATTTTATTTCAAAACTTCAGGCTCACTTTACCAACTATTTTAACTTTTAAATAAATAATTTATTTAGATAAAGTTCCTTTGAACAACTTTGGTCTAAATTCTTTCAAAGTATCAACTGAATAGATCAATCAATTTGCTACTCTAATACTCGTGTAGGGTTGCTAAACATGGTTACACTCCCACTATATTTCATTCCGTGTTTACAGGAATTTTAATGGTAGATGAAGTATTTCCTCAGCATAAATTTTAACAACGTATATGTGAGCCTTCCTGGTTAAACATGGTACATCAGAATACAATTTTATGCATTACTGAAATGAGAATGGACTAAACATTGAATAGATAAAATAAAAAAAGTATATACAGAAAAATGTGTTGGATAATCAAATACTTTTTCTATATGACAATATATACTGTCTTTTTAGACAGTAGTTAGTTAAAGGAGTTTCATATTAAAGAAATTCCCTTTAAAAATCCCTCTGATCAGCTTATTACATCTCTTGCTTTCAATATCAAGAAACAAGTGAAAATGGCATTTATTTAATGAATTTCTAATGGCTACTCTTATATTTGCTCTGCTTGGTTGTTGTTAAATTTAAGTTTGAAGTGTTTACTGAGACAAGAGTTGCCATAAATACTAGTTTCTTAAATGTACAGATTAGTGCCTTAGACATACTGGAATATATACTTAAAATATCCTATTAAACATATTTCTAAAATACACACATCCGTTAAAAATGCAGAAAACCTTAGTAGACATTTGTGGCAATACATTTATGCTGTTTGACTACATTATCTGAACAGACTAATGCTCATATATCCTAATGATATGTCAGATATGGCAGTAGTTAGAAGTAAGATTTATTGCTTGTACAGTCACAGCTTGGTTAGTTGTTAGGAAAAGTGAAAAGATGGTTATTAAAATCCCAAGTACATTTTTGAGCATTTAAATCATYGGTTTGACTTAAAGTTTTTTTGTTTTGATATGTAGTTATCTAATGAAGTGGGAGACATTTGTATTTCTTTGCTGAAATTGTTTGGATCTTTATTGTGTTTTTATCCTGCCAGAATTCAAAAATAATAAGCATTTAAGCCTATGTCAACTAGTATATTCAATTTTTATTCATGTGAAGCAGCTCGTTATCGCCCAGAACTGAATATCTTGCATATTAAGTATCAAGGTTTTGATATTTTTACATTAGAATCTTCCACTTGGAGATTTGTCTAATTATTTTACCTTTTATTACCACTGCTTACAACATCTTAAATTTTAAAATTTAAATTAAGCTTAATTTTTTAAATTAAATTTGCCCTGCATTAATTCTTTGCAACTCATTAACTTGCTTTGCATTGTTTTATTTCAGTTTGACTTAAGGTGATTAAATCTGTCAAAATGAAAAATATTATGCTACAATAAGTTTAATGATTATCATATAGAAGACTGTAGTAAATATTTTAAATACTATGTGTATATATGCAATACATTCATTATACACACACCTCTATTATATAGATGAACACCATAAAGTTTTGTGCTTTTTTATAACATTCACTGTAAAATATTTAAATATACTTATTGGTCCAGAATTGCTTGACTTTTACAGTCATCAGTAGTGTTTTTTATACCCAGGAAAGAGATGAAATCAATTTTTATCAAAACAGTGTTAATTGTGTTGCAATGATTCACAAAATTATATTATCACTTGATTCCAGAAAATGCTGTTGCTTAATAATAAGAATTTACTTGTCTCCTAACCATATGCAATAATACCATGGTTAGTTGTTATACCACAAACAAGTTCAGAAGTACTCTTCGTTGTATCTTCTCGGTATTCTCTTCTGCGTGCTGTTTATCATCACGGACGTGTCTGCCGTTGTGGTTTGAACTGTGACTCTTYTTTTACTACATGCTAAAGCACTTGTGTTCTCCCTGGCTTTTTTAAGTGTTCTCCGGGCAAGACCCGGAAATGGCCAGTGTTATCCACTGCCTGCATTTCTTCAGCTTGAGCAATAGGTGGATGTCAAATTGTATAGGTCCTCTGGATCCCCATATTATTTGCATTCTAGTCTAGTGTGATTTTTTTTTYCCAGTGGCTTATTTTAGATTGTTGGTTAATTTGCATATGTATTTTTTTGTATAAGACTGCAAATTCTTTTGTATACTTACATAGTTCCATGATAGATTTGAAGATAAAGAAAATAGTTTAAAATGTGGACATCATGTCCAGCAGTAGTCTCAGCATCAGATAATCACAGAAGATGGCTTACATAACGTGGGGAAAAGATGCTTACTGCCTGTGTGACCACTCTGTAGCATTTTTACTTTACAGGCACTCAGACAGTAAAAGAAAGTCTATTGAGCTTTGGTTACTTTTAAATGATGTGAGCTGAAGGAAGGGAGGGATTGCATGCGCTTTCAAAGCTACCAAGTTTCAGCTCACATGGCAAAAAAACAATATCCATAATGAAAGCTTGAGCTCTGAGTCACTTCTGCTCTCCATATGTAAGCTGCTGGGTGTACTTAGAGAAATTTGCATCTTTGATAAAGCAGTCAAAGTCTGTGAAAGGTTAGGGGTCCTGGCTTTCTTGRTTCCGAGGAAGGAAAGGCTGAAGCAAAATAAGTCACTGAGTATCTGAGGCAAAATTGCATACTAGAAAATCATCAGGTAGGGGTTAGTTGTAGCTCAACTGATTAGAGTGTAGTGCTGCTAATGCCAAGATCGTGGGTTCAATCCCTGTATGGGCTACACTGAGGGTTGGACTAGATGATATCCAGAAGTCCCTTCCAACCTTACCATTCTATGATYGGAGAGTAATTGGTGTTTAACAGAATGAAAACTCRCAGAAAATGCTTTGAAATGAGTCATACCTTGCTTTAAAACAGTCTTCTTAATTCAGAAGATGGGGGAGAAGTTGTAGGACAGTTTTGTATTATCAATTTCTGTTGTAAAAAGTGTACAAATTTCAATTTTCACACAGATTTCTAAACTGTATCTGGTAAGACAGAAGAGATCAACTTCCRTGAATACTTCTTCCCATCTTTCTTCATTGGCTAAATGGATGTCAGATTTATCTAGGCAATTTTAAGATACATTTTTAATAGTGGTATATTAAAAATTCATACTTTGCCAATGATAAACTTGTTTGTAACTCCATTAAAAAAAGTTTTGTCTGACTGGGACTACAAATTTCTCTCCAACGTTTTCATCACAAGAACCAGCAACTGAGACTTTTCAGATGAGAAGGTACAAATTGTCACTGTCCGTACTTTCTCTCTTTCTCAGGGACATGAARTTTGCATCTTTACATTTCCTGTGGTGAAAATGGAAGAAATATTTTTTGCACTCCCTTGCAGAAAAAAAGCATCTCTGTTATAGTAGCTCTTGACAGCAGAAACGAAGTGTTCAAGTAGGAGGAGAAGGGGGAAGAGTGGAGGGAAAGGCAAGAGTTGTAGTCAGCAGCAATATTTGTAGCAGTATGTCTGTTATCTCTTAGAAGAACGAACTACTGCAATAGTTTTCTGGTACACCATAATTAGTTTTACCAAGTATGCTTAATAGCTAATGTGTTTTGAAAATTTAACATATAGTACTTGTCTTCTAAAGAGTACTCAGTTCACTTGCCTAATGCTGTTTCTTAGGAATCTTGGTAAAAAGCAAAAATGCCTACTTTTTTTCTGCTTAAAGACTTTTCTTTGGAGTAGCAGCTCATTTTTTGAGAGATGAGTGAGTGTTTTTGGAGTAGAGTCTGAAGTTTATCTTCCAAACATACAGAATTTAAAATTCCTCATCAGTGATGATATTCACAACAGGCTTGGAATGAGACCTCTGAAGCTTTACTTCCTGCCTTGAACTTCATGCCAAATACAGACCATATGTTCATGTCTGACTTAGACRATGGGCTGACCCAAGAGATCTCTGAAGTGAGTTGACAGTGGGATACATCCTGGGAACAGCATCACATAGTATGTTTATCTGGGGCCACTGGTGTTGCAGAGGAAGGGAAATATATAATACATATATATCCAGTGTATTTTACAAATACACTGGAAGTAAAAGCTACTGTTTTAGTTTTCGCATCACTTCTACTTTAAGTTCTGAACAAAATGGTGCAAATAGTTAAGAACAACCTTACAAAGATGTATAGCTTGGACCAAACAAGGATGTACTGTTCTGAAAGTTGTATGACTTTGCACAGTGATGATGATCTGGATTGTGTATTTGCTCTTACAATACCTTGAGCTCTTTGCATTTACCGGATAAGGCTAACATCATAGCATCAACTCAACGTCAAGAGACTGACTTGATGATTCAAGCTWTTGAAAAGTGTGTTGTGCTATACACATTCAGTTTTTAGTATTGTTGAGATACTCCACATGTAGTAATATGATTTAATTTGAAATACATCAAGCTTCTTTAATTATAAAGCAGGTGCTTTGGTACATTGTAGTTTGTTTAGCTTTTTGGTTTGATTTCTGTTTACACTGATATTAAAGTCTGTCTTTTTTTTTTTTTTTTTGACAGATTGTCTGCACTTTAGAATGACAATAAAAATAGATTAGGAACTAAACTGTACTCTGAAAACAGAGTGCTATAGCAACCTCTTTATTTTGGTTGCCAAACACTTCTTGTTATAAAAGACTCTTCTGAGTTTTTAATGGGAATGTTGAATACCATCATTCTTTTTAGCAGTCCTGAACATTCATCAAGGGAAAAACCTTACACAAATATTACTGATTATAGTAATACACTATTTCCCTCACTTTTTAGAAGACATGTGCTTTATTCTAGGGAAAAAAAATCTGAAACTCATAATTTTCCAAAAAAGTGTTTTCCATTATTGACCTGGCTCTATTTGAGGGTAATTTCTTCAGGAAAAAAAAATGATGCAGTGATTGGAATGACTTCAAAACATAAAAATTACCATTTTGTTACTAAGATACCCAAACTTTCTTTTACAGCTAAATTAGACACAACAGTAAATATTGCTCTGTTAGTGTACTTACCTCTCTCTGTTCCTTAGAAAGGAGTAATCATGGGCTGTGATAATAATACRATGTTGAACCAGTAGTCAGAGATCCTTAAGTGCTCTATAGGTGCTCAGAGCTTTCCATATGAGATTGTGTGAACTAGAGTGTAAGCTAAAGTTTTTGTTCCAAAAATTTTTTGGCAGGAACATAAGTAGGCAACTGTAACCGTTTCAGTGACTTTTCCTAGTCTCTATATGGGTAAATCCTTAAGACCATTAGCTAGTTGGTATTTTGTGCTTTGAGCTTTAAAAAGTACRTTTTGTTCTCTACCCTCAACTTTCCTGGGTAAAATTAGGACTTCTTGAAGCTGGACTGTTCATATTAATACTTGGGTTTAACTATCCRTTAACAATGTATGTAACATGGTGCGGTGTGGACGATGTAGTTGGCACAAGAGAAGGCTAGAAATAATTGATCTGATATTACAAATGTCYAGATGAGTAGTGTATTCAGTTTCTGATGCCCAACTAAAATCAGAAATAGGAAAACTGCTTTCTCAGATACATGGTAGTTTAACATAACACCATAGGTTTGACTGCTAAGTATAATCAGTTAGGTAAAGARCTAATAACTCATTAAATATTAACAAAAATGAAAAATATGAAACTGTCTTACAGGTAGTAGATGTACATAATTCATAAGTGCTATGCTTTTCACTACAGATTTTTCCTACAGCATGTTCAGGCAATGTTATATAAAGGAACTTGATAGATGTGTCTGCTTGAGTATAGAAGAAATTATGCACTAAATTTTGACACAGCTATGTCATTCCTATTGATGGAAAGCTGGCTTATCCAGAAGTTTACTTAGAGCCTTCCCTGGATGTTTTTAGAAGATCAGGATTATTGGGCACAGGCTAATAGAAGAATACTTAAAAAAAATTTGCTTTTTGAGACTTGACAAAATTTTTTACCTGCTTAATATTGTTACATAATGTTGTTAAAGAAATACCGTTATACTTTTCTTCTGTTATCCATGGCACTTTCCTCCTCTTTTACATTTTTCCACACTTCTCCATTTAAAAATTTGCCTTCTATACCACATGGAATACCATTCAGAATTTAATTAAACTTATTGGGGTTTTTTTTTTGGCTTCTTTTGATTCTGTGATTCTTCATATAGAATTTTGGATATAAATTGCATCACAGATTTAAAGTGAAAATATTTAAAATGAATTTCAAATGGAAATGTCATACTTGATATTGTGACTATAGTAAAGAAGAACAAAAGGTATTTACAAAAAATAAAATCAGTTTAGAAAGGCTAATTCTCTTAATTCCTCCTCTTCAGAAGAGAAAGAACAGCTTTTTCAGAATTCTGAGCATCTGTATTAGGCTCATTTTTCTTCCTATTTCTTCAACAGAGCCTCTTTTTCTCTGCCAGAGAGGAGCTTTGAGATGGCAAGGCTCATTAGACCAAARTAGGCCTTTGTGAATATTGCTGGAATCTGTTATTAGCTAAAAGAGCTTTTTGGCTTCCTCCTTTCTTCTTTGTATGTACACTAAAAAWGTTTGCAATAGTAGTATAAGAAATGAGTTATGGTGAAGCCAGAGAAGACTGACRATCCATGTGAGCAAATGGGGCGGGGGTTGGGGAGCAGTCTCTGTGACATACTATTTGAATGAGACATGACCACTACATAAGTGATGTTGCAATAAATGGAAAATGGGCTAGGAGCACTAAAGTCTTGCCAGAGATTTATTATGAAGATAGGCTAGTAGCAAAGTAACTGTCAAAGTTTGTATCAATTTCATGTTCATCAACCGGTAAAATTCTACTTCTATGTATTGTTTAATTGGACTAATAGCCAATAAAGAGTCACTAATACCCTGATGCATTTATAAAAACTTGTGATGATTGAGGTGAAGAAGAAAAAAAGTGATTTGGGATTAAGGCTTATGTGTTAGCTGTAATTAGTTGCTGCAATTTATTATGTTCTGAACAGAATGCAGCAAACTGGATACTTTGTCTTTTTCTGAGTTGAAGAATGCTATACCACTGTTGCTTTGCCCTAGATGAAAGGTGCTTAATCTGTCCAGTTCCATGGCATTGATCAGAAGAGCTCAGAAGAGTTACAGTTGCTCTTCTAAGAAGCAGCTGTGTTGGTGCTAGGCACTTTGGCTCAGACTGGAAACCTGCGAGCAAACTTCTTTTAAGTGATACTACAGAGGTGTGTGAATGAGAATGCCATTTACAGTTTTAGCCTTGCTTCTCTTTTTGTGTTAGTGTGAGGTTGGTGCAATCAAGACACTGTCAGTGAAAGATRATGTTTGAGAAAGAGGCAGCAGCTGCAAAGTATGTTAAAGAGCAGACTTCTGGCAAAAGAGCTCTGGAAAATCTGATTTAGCTGTAATTGCCGCCTTTAAAAATTACATTATTTTGTAACACGAGTCTAGCAGAAGTGTGTGTGTAAAGATGCCCGAACTTAATACGGGCTGTTATCAACTGTTACTTTGAAACGTATGGCAGCTTTTACATTTATGCTATAAAATGTTTCGAGGAGTAGATGAAAATAAAGATAGTAAAGAAAGTAGGTTCACAGTACCTAACTGCTTTTGTACAATACTGGTTCCATTAATTGTATTTTGGCTGCAGATGAACCGCTAATGAAAGCGCCTTKAATACTAGAACACTTCTCTCATGACTATTGTCTTGGTCTACATAGCAGCCTAAAATGACTTGTATCCTTTCTAAAATTTTAAAATAATCTCTTAAATTATCCATATATCCTTTCAGAAGTACTCTTTCACAAATTTATTTCCTCACTTGCAGAACATTAATATTTTAAGTGAAAGAGCAATTCTATTAAATAATTATGTTGAGAAAATAGATACAAAGTAATTTCTCCCTTTGAGATAGGACTTAGCTAAGAACTTAAAGTTTTGAGGGGGTTGCATTTTGTGTTGTTTTCATATTTATTTTTCTCGTGGCTTATATCACATTTACAGATTTACAGGTTTCGTTGTTTTTCTGCTTGTAAATAGATGCATTTCTTGGCAAGAGAAATAAGGTATTGTGTGCAAGTACATTATATTAATTTAATATAGTTTGCAGAATGAGTGGAGTGTGGAGATACTAGCTTTGCAAATACAAAGCTAATACATACTGATTTTTGACAGCTCACCTCTAAGACATCACTGTTGCATTACAAAGCCTGGAGGGAGGAAATAAACTGTTCAAAGAATCATTTTAAGTAGCCAGCAGTATCACAGTAGATTCAAAAGAAAATAATTCCTCTTTTCAGGCAGCAGCAAACACAAAATTTYCTAATGTTGATGCTTTCTTAAGGCTATTAGCAATATATGACCTTTTTTAAAAACATCTGCTATATAGATGCAGAGAAGAATTCTTAAAATAATATTTCTTAAAAGAAAGTATAGCAAAAGGCCACAGTTCTCAACTCTTGCACCAAATAAGTTATTTCAGTGTACATCGCAACATAGTTTACTATATTGCCAGAGAAATTACAAAATAATATACGTTGTGCAGAAAATACATGGCTCATGTTAACAATAAATGTCAAGAATGGGTTAAGTTTTGGAGAGGTCTTTTTTTTTTTTTAAGCTGGGTTTATACTGAAAAACTACATACAGTGCTTCTTTTTGTAATATGCATCTAGCATAGGTGCAGCTCTGTTGTTGCACTTTCATGGAAAGAGGATATTTTTTTCAGGAAACCCTTATTAACTATAGTGACAGAGAGAATAGGAGAGTAAGTATATATCTGAACAGCACTGTATAGATGAATCTTCTTTAAAAGCCTGTATTYTTTTTCATGCTCTGAAACCATTTAATAGCTTAAATCAGCAAAGCAGAGGCYTTTATCTTTAGGGCCTTTGCACACAGTTAAATCCATTCCTACTTCACAGGTATAATCTAGCTCTTTCAACATATTGTTAAATTTGGAAGTTTGCAAACTGAATGCAGTTGATTAGCTCAGTTTATTGAAATGGGAGCCCCATAGTCTTGAATTGCATATGTGCTTAATTATCCTGTTTGATTGGAGCCCCCAACTATCATATGAACTATTAGTAAAAGTCACTGTCTCCCTGTAATGGGAGAGTATAATACTTTGTCTGTTGAGGTAAAGCAGTTTAAAAAGATGGTTTAAAGAGGGAAATATATGGCATTCTTCATAGCAACCTGGCAGTTGTGGAATGAAGCTTACTTTCTCTCCTGCTGTAATGCAGAAGGTGAAAAAAACTTAACTATCCTAACCATCCATAATACCATAAGCCAGAGAGAAAACAGAGTATCAGAATGTCATGCAGTGAAACACAGCATAACTGACTGAACCTACATGCTGCTATGCAGTAGCGTAAGTACATGGAACTCTTTAGCCCCGCTATAATACAAAACCCTAAAATATAGTAAAAAGGTCTCAGTTGAGGTTATGACAACTGTTCTCTGAGATTTTATAAAAAGGCAGAATTTCAGATTCTTAGCAATAGTTTGCTAAGAAATCCAAGGGAAAAAGAAAACAAAGAAAAATAATAATAGGCAAAGGAATGAGTCATAGAGCTTACATTAAACTATAAAAAGTCCTAAGTTCATGTTTGTTTACATAACTCCTGGTATTACAGTCTCACAGAGATGTTTAAAAAGGCATTCTTTAGATAACTAGTATTTCCTTCATTTTGTTAGTGTAGTAAGTTTACAAGTGTTGCTCTTTGATATTTATGCCTGTGACTAGCTGCATATCCAGTAAAAGAGAGGTAAAATTAATAACTGTATGGATAATAGCTGTATGTTAAATATAAAATTTAGATGGAATAATAGGAGGGTCTTATTACAATGATGCTTTCAGTGCGACTAGCTCTATTGAAGAAGAAAATAAGCTGTGACAATTTGTGAATATCATTCTAAAATATGTACTCAGTCATTCATCAGAACATGAAGATTAATAATCATTAAAAACAGCTGCCTGAGACTTAAGTTCTTGAAACTGTATCACAACGATTCATGAAATAGATACAACAATGCAAAACAGAAATTGCTATGTATGTCTGCATTGTGGAACTTTTATTATTGCAAATGTAAAGGTACTTAAATACACTACATTGCAACATACATTTCTTTAAAAATGTTACATGTTTAGAAGCCTTGATTCTCTTGGATTCCAATTAATCTCTGGTTCCTCAGAAATTCAACAATGCAAATTTTATCTGCTATTGCCTATGTATTTTCCACAAAAGCTCACTCATATAAAGCACCTCATCTTTAATACTATCTTGGGCTTGGGAAGAAAATGCATTTCATAATATCAAGAGCAAACTCCAACAAAAGACTATACAAGTAGCCGAAGAAGAATAGTATTTTTTGAAAAGTCCCTAAATGAATTTGATTCACTTGAATCCTATGAATTTATTTGAGTTCAATTTAAGTTAGAGCATAGCTTAGTGAAGATTGAGGCAAAGATGAGCAGGACAAGGTCAGTATAAGATGCATCCTTTCCTCTCTCATGGACATAAAATAAGAGGAGGCTAAAAAGAACAACAGCATTAATCCCTGAATGGATTGATAAACCTGTGAAACAAATTTGTGGTACAGCATGTCAGGCTTCACTGGCTCTTGCAAGACAAGCATTCCAGAAGTCCAAGGCAGGTAGCCTGATCCTAGCATCTGGTACATAAACTACCCCTGGAATAGGTATGGGGAAATTATTTTCCTGTAAGCACTGGGATTTGCCAGGGCCACAGTTGCCACCGTAGCCTGTAAGTCTTTTCTTCTCTATCAGGACGATTCAGAAGAGTAAAAACAGAATTTTGTTAAAATGCTAAAGAGACACTGCTTTGACTTTGGAAAGTAAATTTCAGAAGTGACTTTAGGCACCTAGAAGCAGATTTCTTAAGATGTTTTAATGCAAGAATAAACTTTTGGAGGGTTTCCAAAAGAATGTGATTCCCACTAAAATCAATTGGAGTTAGTTAATCACTTCCAAACTACCACAATCCCAGCTGCCCAAGTTACTTTTGAAAGTGGAGTTTGTTCTTCAAATTCACAAAATATTTTTGAGTGTTAAATCTTTGTTAATATTTCATGTAAAGAGCAAATCTGAATGATAATTCAGAATTCAAAGGAAATGCATCAAAATATATTTTATTCACAGGGCTAATTATATATGAAGTTATTTCASTTGAAACAATCAGAATAGAACCAAGTACTTCAAGGTGTTCATTCAGTCATGAGGGAAGAAAAAGCTAAGTGATGAGTCTGTGAGGGAGAAGGTATCTAGTAACATAAAACACTACTCTAGCACAGTGAAGTACTGAAAGATCTAGAGGCTTAAAGGTAAAACTTGGCAAATCCAAACTGACTACAGTACAAATTTTTAATAAAGAGGGTAATTAGAATAACTTGTCCAAGGAATGTGTTATCTTTTCCATCACTTTCAATATTTAAGGCTGAATATTTTAGAGAAGATGGATACTTTCTCAACCACAAATTAATGGCTATGAACCACGGATCACTGAGTGAAATTTGGTGTGTGTTGTATCAGACTAGCTTATCATAATGGTCATTTCAAACCTTAAAGAAGGTGGGAAATACTAATTCAATTACATGGGATTGTTTTTTATTTGAAACTTACAGTATTGTATAACAATTTATTTTTAAACAACTATTTTACAAAATCTTGTTAGCATTGCCTGCCTCAGGAGAAGTTAACATCAACTAAGATTGCCCATGTAGCCTATGTACTTTGAACAGTTTGTTAGTAATTATGTAGTTTCTTTCA
This sequence comes from Rhea americana, assembly GCF_003343005.1. Taxonomy (NCBI): domain Eukaryota; kingdom Metazoa; phylum Chordata; class Aves; order Rheiformes; family Rheidae; genus Rhea; species Rhea americana. The sequence goes on along the minus strand of NW_028186473.1, from coordinate 383,617 downwards.
AATATCTAACTTAGGTGCTACTCAGGAAACCAAAGTCAGGAGCCTAAGTTCAGTAGTCATCAAAGGAGAACTCTTTCCATGCAAGCAATTCACGCCTCTTCCAAGTTAGTTGCCTAAAGTAACMTTAAGTAGAGGTACTGAATTATTTCACTTTATATGTTTTTTCCAACTATCCATTTTTTTAGCCAGCACAGAAGGARGGTTATCTGATTCAAAGAGCACGCTAGATTTACAAACTGACTTAATTTTTTGCTATTTTTCTTATCTTTCTGAAGAGTTATCACAGACAGTATTTGCTTTTCAGCCATCACCGTSGCTCTGTAGGCACTGCCTTATGTGCTAACATATGAATTGCTCTGTTAACACAGATGAATCATTTAAAAAGTTTAGAAATAAGTTAACCTTCAACTTGTATAATTTCTAGAAATATTTTAATTTATAGAGGTTATTTATATGCTTTGATTAGTCATGGTGTTAAGTGAACTAAGACATAGATCTTTAGATATAAAATGTAAAATACTTAACTGTGAAATCTAAAAATCTTTTACGTTTTTTTCCAAATCTTTACGACTGATTTCAAAATCTTTAAGAATGTAACTCTGCTGAAGCTTTATTTAAATTTCTGTGATTCAATGGACATTGAACCAAACTCTGAATTGCATATGATTTTCATACTGACAATGGAGCTCATCTGTTTTGAAACATCAGCATTAGATGTCATTAAAATTAGACTGTCAGTGCTGAAAATATGATTGTGAAAGATGCTGAAGACTCTCGGTATGCGTAAAGATTTCTATTTTAACTGTATATGTGTTATATAGCTCTGTGCGTGTGTGTGTGTGTGTTAGCAATGATAGCACTGACTCTGAATAATCTAAAGAATGCCTCTGGCTGGAAGTTATGACATTGCCAGAATGAAAAAATCTCCCATCTTGGGAAAAATGCAGGAGAACGATTTATGCCTCCTCCGCTGTTCCCAGAGTAGACGAGTTGGACTCAGTTCAGAACAAGTGAAAAAGACTTCAAATTGTCTAACTCTAAATACTAGATTTTGAGGGAGAGGAAGAGATTGACTTTTCAAAAATTGGTGAACTCGTGAGATAAGACAACCTGAGATCTACGCAGAAGTTGTATGACCACTATTTAATTTTCAAAAGCTTATCTTAAAACAGTTTATTAAATGTGGGTAAATAGTATTTTGTCTCTTAGGAGAGCTGGCATAATGTGAGATACAATATGATTTTTCTTTGAAAGGGGAGGAGAGCAGTGTCCATTTATCTGAGCAAGGAATGTTTTGGCAAGCTTTGTTAGAATATCTTTTTAAGTGCTTGTGTCTACCTTAGTATAATTTTAGAATTATATTTCAGTTAGCTATKAGATGTGGGGATGGGTCATAGGAGAATTTGAATTACGAATAGCCATGGTATGTATTTTTCAACAGCAGATATAATTTAAGTCAAGCATGAATATACTGCTTCTAAAGAAGACAGCTCTTTAGAATACACTGTTTCTTGCGGTATTAAATAGTTATTTGTTGAAATTATTCTGAATGTGCTCTGTACAGTGGATTGCATTTCACATTTTCCCTGTGGTATTCTTTATTTTCCTTTCTGAAGCTGTGGGACTCCCCACTGCCTAGAGGTAAGTGTTCTTTTACCTTGTCAGTTAGTTTGGCATGAGTAACTTTATACATTGTGACAGTTAAGTGGACTGCCCAAATTATTTCTGCCTTCTCTTTGCCTATAAGATAAAACTATTTAATCAAACTAACCCCTGAAAAATAAGCGTTTCTTTAAGCTATCACAATTTATTACTAGTTGAGCTGTACTTATAGCTCGACTGGAACACTGATCCATCTTACTCTTGTCAGGATTCTGCTATTCTACGTGTGTGTGTATACATGATTTTTGAACGAAGTGTTTTGACTAAACTTTTAATATAAATAATAATAAATATCTCTATTCACATTTCAGCAATCTGCATACTTTGACTTTATGGATAATTGACCTAATTACAGCCATAGTCTATGCAATTATATGTTATTTCTGGATAAACAGGAATGTGACTCTCCTAGAAAYGTATCTATTCATAGAGCAATGAATTTGACCGGGAACCTATTCTTATTTGCTGAGCGTTGCTTCAGCTTGTGATTTACTCACTTCCAAAAAGCCTATTTCATCATCATTTTGKATCACTAGTATCAGGATTCTTGACAACAAAATTCCATTCTCTGTCTTCCCTTCTCCCACTGTCTTGTTTCCATACAGGAAAACTTTTCATGATGGAAATTTACTCTTTAAACACTGTCCGTCCTCATCATTAGCACTGAAAGTAGTTACTGTATGTAAGAAATACATCTTATTCTAGATTTCAGAAAACTAAATCTTTACGGCAGTAAGACCAGCTATTACAGTATCGCTATCAAATATAGTTACCAGATCTGAAAGACTGRAATGTTTTTCTTCTCAATTCGTATCTCCTTTTCCCATGTCCATAGAYCGTTTCTGAGATCAAAACAGTAACAGCAATCATCAGTGTCAGGCCCCTTAAATCTTTTAGATTCTGCAGCTTCCAGTAGTTTCTCAAAGTGCTGATTTGTAATAGCTGCCTGTCTCAGTAGAATGGATATCTGTTTGCTTCTGTYCTTGAATGACTGGGTAATACAAGCCATTAAGATCACTAGGAAAAGCAATTGTACAAAAATCTCAATCATCACTATGTTCCTTAGGCCTACTAGTAAAGGAGAAAAAGGCTATTTTAAACCTTTGTGCCTATTGTTGTGCAGCGGCTGTTCTGAACCCTGCTCCTTGAAAGGATTATTCTGCTTCCTTATAAGTCCAGCCTTTGTTGAACATATGTTTCTACTCACAAACTCACAAAATTATAACTGGAAAAGTATCCAATAGGTTCATGGCATCATATGCGTTTGTCAGTTGGAAAGACTTGTATTCACTGCTTGACTGATTATCAAAGCAGACCTCCTGCACAAATGTGCACCCTACCAAAAGATCTTCACAGTGTGTGCAGGGGTTTTCAGTTCAGTCCTGCTTCACCATCTAACATCACATCTATAATATATACTTCTAAGGCTGGTAAAGAATTGAAAGATTAAACTGTCATTTTCTGTAAATAGAAGGACCTTTTTGCATTAATGTTCATAACAGCAATATATGTGATTCTGGTTGAATTTCTTGCCTTCATTTACTATGATCTGAGAGTAACTGAATGCAGTTTTTGCTCCACTAAGAAATTTCAGCCTTTTTCCACTGGTACTGTTTTTCTAAGTATTCCTTCCAGATCACTATTAGTGCCAAATTCACTTAAGTGAATATTTGGCCCCCTGCAGTCTCAAGATTTCTCATCTATATGTCACAAAAAAAGCAAGTCCATCATCAATTCCTATATTTTRTAACAAATTAAGACACTTCAATGCAGACTTCTTAAATATATTCCTAAACCTAGCCTATGATATTTATCAAGGTAGTGCACTTTGTAATGGCACATCTTGAACTGGAAGCATTTCATGTGTATTCTTTCCTGGATATTTGACTTAAGAAAGTAAGTAAAATATTTTCCACAAAATCAGTGATAATAGGTCTAGTATGTACAGAACACTTTGAAGGTTATGATCTAATTATGAAGATTATATTCTAATAATTGGAAGTGAATATATGTTCTAAACTTGTCCACTCCCAGAATGTGTATCAAAGCATTTGTTTTAATTTTAGTACCACTTGAATTAAATGGAGTAATAGTGCATGTGGAAAAAGTGGTTGACAAAAATATTGATGTCCTTTTAGCTGCACTTTAAGGAAGGTTTCAAGAGAAACATCATGTTTTGATAAAGCTTTGTGTGGACTTGTCAGAAGTTTTCCACAGTTTTACTAAACTTCAGTGATGAAGATTTTTGTTTTTAGTTCAGTCTGAGTTACAAACTGGATTTACAGTCAATTTATGGGATGTCTACCCAACTATTAGGTATTATTTGTTCAACAATATTAAACAAATACATAAGCATTTCTTAGTGCAGGGACAGGAACTCATGTCCTGGGTGAGTATTCTAAGTGGCAGTCTAAAGAATTATGCTCACTTTGATTGTCATATTCTCTTCTCTTTGGACCAGTGTATTTTATAAGAAGGAATTGATTGTATGGCCATGCCTGGATAACTCCTTCAGCCTCTGGGCACTTTCTCTACTATCCTGATGGTAGTAGTGATGAGTTGTGCTGTCTCTTCATTCAGTTTATGAATGTTGTAGACTCAAAACTTAAGTTGCTAAGCACTTGGAACTAAATAGAGGGTGTTCGGTATTGGAAAATCTGTTATTTTTCTGGATGGTGACAGAGTAAAATTTTAGGCTGCTAGGAATCATCACAAGTTTTTTTTWAAAAAAAWTTTGAACAGTGACAGGAAGGCTTTTTTTCTGCTGATGTCTGACAGAAAAAGATTTCCAGGTAGGGGGGAAAAAAGTGATAGTCACAGCCATGACTTTGTGATTTGGTCTATTGGCTTTATAACAYGTCCAAATTGAGTTTCATGGTAATGATATTCACCATCTCTAAATCACAAATAGAACAGCTTCATAGCATAAAACATTACATTCCTTTTGGAAGATCATGGACTTTTCCAGCCCTTCAATTTTTTTTCTGAAGAAAGACTCTAGTATTTCACATGGCATTTCTAGTTATAGCTGCCGCACTGATCATTCCYCTGGGAATGCTAGCATCCTCTTTCTGATATGTTACATTTCAGCTGTTCTTCTGGTTCCCTTGAATCAATTAGGTAGAACTAGTTTACCGTTACTTTTTGGAATACACCAAATATAATAGCTTAGATGGAACTAAAAGCAAAGCACTTATGTCTCTTTCCAATTTTGTTCTTGGGATGATCACTGATGTGGGACTTCCCCRCTCAATTGTTCATTAAATATGGCAATATATGTTTACTGACCTTATTTTCAAAATTTTAGTATATGCCTTTGTTCAGCTGATTCAGAATTCAGTAAGAAAACCCTGAGGCACTTTGCAGAAAAATCTAGCACTAGATCATAACAAATCTCAAACATTATTCATTGAGAGATATTTGATCTTTATTTTTCTTAATTAGAATTACCGTATTTTAAGTATACTTCTTGTCTTGATTTCAACATTTTTCATTTTTTCTCCAATTTATTGTGCTTATAGTTTAACTGTTACGTTGTTGTAAAAAGAAAGCTCAGCTGACACAGTGAATAAAAATGAGTGATTTTGGCTAGCCTTTAGGGAGATGACTTCATAGTTATCAATCAAACTCCCACGCAGCTGCAACAATCTGCTCTGACTGATGACCCCATAGTCACCTCCCTAAAGGCTGGCTGGAGGTCTCTTCTCTCTATAATAACTCAAGAGACATTCTCTGCCTAATATATGGAAACTTTTTTTGCTTTCTTCTCTTCTCTTCTTTTCAGCTTGCTGTTGTAGTTTCTTCCAGTCAACATAAAATCATATCCCTTGGATAAAATGATCACTTAGTATGAATCCACATTGTTCCACCAAACCTGTAAGAGTCAGATGCTGGTTTTCATAGCTAAGKATGTATATTTCTGTAAAATGAGATTTGGTTGATTGTAGCCTTTCAACATGAGGAAAGTTTTGTTGTGCCGAGGGATTACTGACTACTTTACTACTAAATAAAACAATAAAGGGACTGTTCTCTAATCTTGAGACCAACTGGCATAGCACATGTTGCATTTACACATGGGCATGGTTTTCTTCCACAAAAGAGGGTAAAGGGTAACAGCATTCAGRCTGCAAGAACACTCTGCCATGTCTTATCTTTCAAACCTTGTCCAGGCATTGTCTGGGAAAGTACTGAATAGCATAGGCCCAAATTGCTACTGATTAAATAGCGCRGATGATAGTGGGCCAGTGTTCAGTTTGTCTTGGCAGTCTATGCTCTATTAGCGTAGTGCTCTGTGGGCTTTTCAATTAAATATCCAAGTATAAATAAACAAAGCCAGTCACRGAAGTGCAAACAAACCTATCTGAGAATTTAGAAGACCCTCCCTTTTTGGAATGCTAGGGTGATAATGGATTCGTATCAGGCTACACTACCAGAGCTCCTGGAACTGCTTCAAGCCACTCCCAGAACTTGGTGACTGTAGAAGCTGTCAGGATTGTGCTATGCATCTCGATATTTTCAGGTTTATATAAAGAGTAGATAAAATAAAGCCCACTGGAGTAAAAATCTTCCCATTTTCTTCTCCTCTGTTCTCATATGACATTTGAACTTAATGTGAAATAGAAGTATCTCTGAAAACAATTTTCTTTAAAAGTTGTTTGCAGTAGTATTATACATGTTTCCAGAGAAGGTGGCTTTCACAAAAGAGTGTGGCACGGACTGTTGGCTTAGTCTCTCCCATTCTTAAATGGCTGAATTGTTTTTTCACAACAGTCTAGACTAGTATAAAACAAAGACAGAGTAGAACATTTTCCCTACTTGTTAATATTTTTATTTCATTTTATATGTATGTCCAGAGTCTCTTGCAGTTTCAGCTAGTGTATATTGCTTATATTCACTTCTACATGAGGAGTTAGTGAAATACTTCTCTTGTTTATYAATAAACTTTTCTCCTGATAAAGGAGGTTTCTCCCTTTTATTTAGGAATTTTTCCAAAATGCTCAGCTGAAACCTAAGAGAGACCATCCATATATGTAACAGGCTGTTTCTTTCTGTCTGGGAGGAACTCAAATGTGTATATTATCTTAAAGTGATAATATCTTAAAGAGATTGAATGCAAATATAAAAAAAGGTTCCCTTCCTAACATTTACCGTATAGATTCAGGTAAATTTGAACTGAAGAATTGTTGGAAAGTGTATGGCAATCTTTTTGGCCTAACACAGTTGAGCTGCAGATATCCCCTGAAGACATATCTAGGTTTGTTCATAATATGTATAAAGTAACTTAGGTATAAGGTAACTGAATATATAGATCTGTTCTGTTGTGATTATGGAACCACAGAGAGAAGATGCTCTACGTTCCTCATACAAACAAGGAAGAGCTAATTGGGGATGTGATGGTTGTGGCAGTCTTGGTTGCAGTAGCTATGAGATGGTGGAGTTCATAATCCTGAGAGACAGAAACAAGGCAGTAAGCAGGATCACAATTCTGGACTTCAGGAGAGCAGCCTTCAACTTGTTCATAGATCTGTTTGGAAGAATCTATTGGACACTGTCTTAGGAAGAAGAGGAGTCTGGGTTTGATGGTTGGTTTTCAAGCATCACATCTTCCAAGCTCAAGAACAGTCCGTCCCAGTGAATTGGAAATCAAGCAAAGGCAGCAGGAGGCCTGTATGAATGAACAAGGAGCTCTTGACAAACATGTAAAGGAAGTGTGCAAGAAGTGGAGACAAGGTCAAGTGACCCAGGAGGAGTGTGGGGAAGCTGTATGAGTTAGCAGGGGTGGGATTAGGAAAGCCAAAGCCTATCCAGGATTGAATCTGGCAAGGGATATGGAAAGCAACAAGAAGGGCTTCTACAAGTACAGCAGCAGCAAAAGGAAGACTAGAAAAAATGTGAGCCTGCTGCTGGATGAGATAAAGACCCTGAAGACAAAAGACAGAAAGGGCAGAGGTATTTGATGCTTTCTTTGCTTTGGTCTTTACTGGTAAGGCTAGCTTTCAAGAATCCCAGCTTCCTGTCACCAGTGGGGAAGTCCAGAGCAAGGAAGATGCTCTTGATGGAATAGGATCAGGTTAGGGAATACTTAAACTGTATAGACAGGAGTCCACGTGACCTAATGAGGTGCATCCACAAGTACTGAGGGAGCTGGCCAATGTCACTGCAAGGCCACTCTTTKAAAGGTCATGATGATTTCGGTAGTTTTCTGAGCACTGCAAATATCACCCTGTCTTCAAGAAGGGCAAGAAAGAGGATGCAGGGAACTACAGGCTGGCCAGTCTCACCTTGATTGATGGGAAGATGATGGAGCAAATAATCCTGCAAACCGTTTCGAAATACATTAAGGGCAAGGAGAAGATTGGGAGTAGTCAACATGGGAGGTGCRATGGRGAAATCAGCCTGATCAACCTGATTGCCTTCTACTACACAAATGACTAGATCATTGGATGAGCGGAGCGTAGTGGATGTGGTTTAGTAATGCTTTCAGCACTATTTGCCATAACATTCTCAAAGACAAAATGATGAAGTATGGGCTAACTAAATGGACAGTGAGGTGGACTGAAAACTGGCTGAACTACAGAACTTAGTGGATTGTGATCAGTAGCATGAAATCCAGCTGGAGGCCTGCCAGCAGTGGTGTACCCCAGCGGTTACTACTGGAGCCAATAGTATTTAACATCTTCATCAATGACATGGATGATGAGACCCTCAGAGTGCACTCTCAGAAATTTTGCGGATTATACAAAATTGGGAGGATTGTTGATATTCCAGATGGCTGTGCTGCTGTTCAGAGGGACCTCATCAGGCTGGAGAAATGGGCAGAAAGGAACCCTTAAGAGATTCATCAAAGAGAAATATCAAGTCAGGCACCTAGGCAGGAACAGMCCCGTTTACCAGTGCGTGCAGGGGACTGACAAGCTGGAGAGCAGTTTTGCAGAGAAAGACCAAGGGGTCCTGGTGGACAGGTTGACCATGAGCCAGCAATGCACCCTTGTGGCGAAGAAAGCCAACAGCATCCTTGGCTGTATGAGGAAGAACATTGCCCTGATGAGACCACACCTGGAGTATTGTGCCCATGTCTGGGCACAGACACGTAGTGAAGGGCCACAAAGGTGATTAAGGGACTGGAGCATCTGTTATATAAGGAGAGGCTGAGAGAGCTGGGACTGTTTATCCTGGAGAAGAGAAGGCTTGGGGGGGGGGATCTGATCAATATATATAAATACCTGATGGGGAGGCTGTAAAGAGGAGAGAGCCAGACGGTTCTCAGTGATGCCCAGTGGCAGAGTGAGAAGTAATTGGCATGAATTGGAGTCTCCATCCTTGGAGATGCACAAAACCTGACTAGACACGGTCCTGAGCAGTCTGCTCTAAGTGACTCTGCTCTGAGCAGATGGGTTGGACTAGGTGATCTCTGGAGGTCCCTTCTAATCTCAGTCATGCTCTGATTTTATGAAAGCTTTTGACTGATACACAAAAAATAGGACTAAATCATTTGTGTCCATGTATTAGCATTTAATAGCTAGTAATAGCTTTAATAGTTGGCTTTCATTAGTCTATTAAAGATTAATGAAACTAAAAGCATATGCTTCACACTTTTCTTGAATGTGGAGCACCTACTTGCTTTAATGTTGATAGGCCATCATTGCAGTTTTAAAAAAAATCTTAGTCGTATTTTCAGGGAAGTAAGATAACATAATTTTTAAACTGAAATGCAATCATCTCGGTCATTTCTCAATTAAACAAAAGATATGATTGTCTAATGTCAAAGCAATCTTAATTTTGGGAGGTGGATTCCAGACAGACTATGAAGCTCGTTACCAAAATAAATATAAAAACATTTCTATAAATAGATTCATGAAATCATTAGGGGATCATAAGAGCAAAAGAATGTAATTTTATGATTTTAATAATTAAATCATGAATGTGAAATAACTTTCATTTTTTTTATAATTCTGAGAGGATTAAATATATTTTTTACTTATTTCAGCTACCTGCATAATACCAAATAAAAGCAAGGTCTTGCAAAATACTTTGCACAAATTACTATCTATTAAAATACTAGTTGTTTCTCAGCACACCAAATCTGATACTTTTGCAAGAGAGACAAAAAGAGGTGTGTGAGTAACATGGTACACGTATCAATTGGATGTATTAATCTATTCATTTCAAAAATTATAATCTGAAAATATTGATCTCTGCATTTTTGGCCTAACTGCAAGTATATTAGTAGTGCACTAATATATGACATAATATTGTCACATATATATATGATATAATATAATGACATAACTGGAGATACTTTAAATTAGCTATCTTAAGTACTAGTACAGGTACAGTCTAGCTGTACTGGCATAGTACAGAGCCCCGAAAGGGGCAAACTTACCCTTATTCCTTCTTGTTCACTTTCCATGGCAAATCTGGGAATTACTCTAATGCAGTTACTTAATATATATCTGCACAGTTACTTATAGCCTGCTTGGTGTGTCTTAGAGAAGGTTTTTCTAAAGGAGATATTTAAAGCTAAGCTTCTATATCAGTAACTCTGAAGCTATGTAAAAGTGATTTTGAAAAGCTTTGAAAAGTTTTATTCCTGCAGTAGCTTCCTGTCATCTTACTGTTAGGTTGTGATCACTCAAGACCTAGAAAATAAGGCTTTTTTTTTTTCTTTCTTTTTTTGGAAACACAGTCTGAGTGTTATATTGAGAGGTGTGTGGCTGTTTTCAGTTGTTCTCAAGTTGATTTATATTAGTTTGGAGCCATTTAGTTTGGCTCAGCGTGTGCTTTTGAAGGAAATCTCCCAATCTCTTAACCGTGCGTTGGTTCACAGCATGAAAGGAGTATGTAAGATGGACTCCTTTTGGATGAAATGCAGCTTCATACTCTCTGACTTTTATTGCTTGTCAGCCACTGATAGCTGGTGAGTCCATGGGATCAGACTAAAGTTAATGCAGAGTAAAACACATCTAGGGTGGACATCAGGCTCTCAGAACTGTTTCGTTCTACAGGTCTGCTTCTGGTACACTGCTCTGTATAGCCGCTGATACCAGACCAGTCCATTCACTGGCAGAATAATGACGTGTTTAAAGGGATAATTCTTGGCCCTTAATTATGGCTGAAATTTTTAACACTTCTGTACTGTGTACTGCCAGGCAGTATTAAACCCAAACAGAAGAAAAGACTCAAGTATTGTTACGATTTTAGTAAAAAAAACAAGGTTAACTCATAACTTCTGCTGAAATTAGTCTGTCACTTTTTGAAGTAATTTCAGARTGACTAGAAACAGATGGATCTTCTAATTGTTAACTGTATTTTATTTCATTTCAACTTAATAGTATATTATTATAATAGTATAAAATACTTSTTTGGAATGGGTTTAATTGTACATAAATTGAATTTAGTATTTTAAACAGGACCTTTTAAGTTTCCTCAAGGGAGAAGTTTTCTGATATTATTTGTAAGGAAAAAGAGGTGGGGCTGTGTTTTACCTTTTGCAATTTTTACATTTTGCAACATCCAAACTGTAAGTCCCATGAGGTTCTCTTTATATAATCAGTGTTGAGAAAGAACTCAATCTATTCCTTCACTAGGAAGAAAGTTCACTGAGGAGTGAACTCATATCATGAAAATAGTAAGTTGCTGTTTACCTCCAGATTTTTTTAAATAATTTCAAGAATAAGACTTTGAATCACGTAAGTYTAAAACATTATTTGATTGTCTAGTCCTGATTAACTACAGCATTCCTAATTGGAAAATGCTGCTTATACCCACATTAGCCTGAAAAATAATTTTTTAGATTTATACTGTGAGATTTATACTGTGTTTGTTCTGTGAGATTCTAAGAGGCAAAAGCAAAAAAATTACTTTGGCGTGTGTGATTAGTATTAAAATTTTTGAAACTGCTTCTTTCTTTTGCTTTGTTAGACAGCGTGGTTGAGGGAGTAACATAATTGACTTTCTGAAGGAGAACTCCTCAGGCAATCTGCCATTGAAGGRACCACTGCACTAGGGTGAACTTGATGTACTGGGGAGCTAACAAAGCCATTCACTACTTGTTTCATTCATTTTTATAAGCAATGCATAAAAACTACTTACATAACATTGCAGTAAATGACTTGGAGGAAACATTCACTAATATCACAGGAAAAGCTTGAGGGTTCAAAAGAAATTAAAAAGGTAGAATAATTAAAACTTCTTTGAGTGATTGAAGCTTATTTGAATATTAATCATTATAAAAATTCTAATGCACGGAAATGATCAATGAAGAGATTAAAATCTTAAAAGAAACATTTCTTCATTACAGTTTGTATGTATAGTTAAGTTTTCAAATGACCAATATGAATGTCAGTCTTTCACCAGATGTAGGCGAAAGAAATTTGTTAAATTCATACAGTTCTGCAGTTTTATATCTCTATGACATAGAAAAGGATACTTCAAACTAAATACTATATCYTTCATTGGTGATTTCTGTGAAGATWAACTAAAGAATATTTGTATGTGTTGAATGAAGGAAGATTTTTAAGTGCTCTCAATCTGTTTATGTAGTTCTTAGTATTTTTAGAAATTTTACTAGGAAATGTAGGTCTCTGAGGGAATATCTAGGACTGCTTTTTTTTATCCAATATTCTAAAATGCAAGAATTATGAAAGTCTGACAGAATTTGACTTGAATAATTTTGGAAGAATGGCTGCTTTTTGAAATACTTCCAGTTACTTTTTAAAATTCAAAAAGGCAAGAGTTTATATTATGTAGATACAGTCATCATTTACCTACAGTTTGTGAAGGTGTAACTATAGATTTCCTTTCATAGGCATATTTGGTACMTGCTGTTGTTTGTCATGGAAATATTTATATAAACTGCCCTTAGCCAGAATGTGTACTTCCTTTATTGTGATGATAAAGAGGGAGGCACTAAGCTAACTGYACATACGTTACAATCTTTCAGTTAGGTTTTTACAGGCCTTTAAAATTTGTGGTATCATAGTGAATAAACAGCTGGAGGGAGGAACGTGCTTTGCTAATAAACATCTAACTATTTCATAGCAATAATGTGGAGTTGGACAAATTTTTAGATCACTTTCAAGTTCTGAGAATAAATGAACCTTGGCAATCCTAAAGATTTCTGTGCCTGCTATAACCAAGAAATGTGATGTTTTAGTTCCATTTTCCATGCTATCAGTTCTTGAGTTCCATGAAATAGCTGGAGATAGAAAAGCGATTGGAGCTGAAGTCCTGGTGCCTGCATGTGGAATCTTCGCAGCGTCTCACAAGCAAACAAATATGTAATGATGGTGRTTTTTCTAAGACACGTGAGTTGGCYGAATTTAGGCATATTTTCACAGATGTAACAAAATACGTATCATCCTGAGGTAGTAATCTCAGAAGAATTCAGCTTGAACAACTGAGTTTTGAAAACAATTTAAAAATCTTAGACAAGCAGTGCCATGAACTAGATTTCCAGTAAAGTTGTGACTCTTGACTATTTGGTAAATAAAGATTTTAATTCAATGTAAGGCTTCAAGGTGGGTTCTCTCTTACCAGACATCTGAAATCTGCTACTACACAACAGTGAAGTTAATACATTAGCTACATGAGAAGCTTAYGATAATGTCTGTGTCTTAGGCACTAGACTTTCCACAGGGGAGACGACCTTGACTACAGAATGAATTCTGTGATACTCAATTGAGGCCAACATCAATTTTAGCTTTTTATGATAAAAGCAGCTCTGTCCTGTGGGGATTTTCTATATCTAACAGCAGTTGAACACACATTTTTCCTCATAGGAGTCTTTCACCTCTACATATCTGCCAAATTAAAAAAAAATCTGAATGCAAAAAATCAGAAATTGTTTCTGAAAGCAGAAATTTGGGAGCTGTAAATAGGAATGGACAATTAAAATACCTGCACTTGGACTTGCAAYGTTTGTAAATCTGTAACAAGTCTGGATTAGCTGGAAGAGGGAGTGGAAAGAAGTTCTAGGTTAGATACAGAATTCCATTGTTAATTTGGACTCAGAGAAACTGCTCTGGAATGTTTCAGTSCTGACTGGAGAGACTCAGAAAACATTAATGCTTATTTATGCTTTCCCAAGCAAAAATAAAACCTAAAATATTTTCCAATTTTGTTTGGTACAGAAATTGAAAAATCATTTCTCAAAACTTTCAGGGCTTTTTTCATGAAAAGGTAGATCTTTCCCTACTGAGTAGGGAAATTTAGCATAATTAAATTGTAATTAAAGAAAACATTCTACTTTATTTCAAATCAGAAATAATTAAGATCAGCTGWGTTGCAATGACTGACAAAAACTGTGGTAGAAAGAAGAAAAGACTAAAGATAAGCAGTGGAAAATGCTGATCAGCATTAATTTCTGAATGTATTTCTTTGGTGTTTTACTGCTTACATGTCTGGATTTTACGTATGTAGTATTGATGYGTTTCTAATGAACAAATCTGTTGGCTTTACTGTGATGTTGCATAAATTCATCACCAGAGGTATAGCAGAGTGTGGTGAAATCATGTCTTTCTTTTTAGTAATTAATTAATGTTCTATTTTGGTACAAATTTCTTTGTTTGAAATAATACTGAGGCAGCTGCTTTTTGTTCATTAATAGGCTATATCTGGATGACATACWTTTCATGTAAGGCAGCTAGAATAGGCACTATGAAACTAGATAAATTCCATTACATAAAAATTTTAAGAATTTTAGCTTGTAAGTCTACTGCAAGATATGCTTTAGCAACATCTTGTCACAGTGTAATCTCTCCCATACGCAATAGAMATTTTATACTTATAATCTCCAGCTTGTATCAGGCAACATAAGTGTCATGGCTGCTAGCCTGTTTTATGTTAGTAACTGCACTTCAAAAATAAWATTGTTTTGTGGTAGTATTGTATAGAAATCTTTTATATATGCATTGGTAAAAAAAAAAAAAGGGGGGGGGGAGGGGAAATTGAATTATAATGTCTCTGTTAAGACAATCTCTGCCATTATTTGCTTCAGCATTCCATCGAGGGAAGAGGATTTCCGTACAGTCATTCTGCTTCTGCTAATTTTCAACCTCTAAAATACAATTAGGCACAAAGAAAGGTAATTACTTCAGGAACCAAAGAGAGCACGAGCTTTCAACTATCTACTTCTGCCACCTGAATGATTTTGTCCTCTTTGCAGTTCTTATGGAGTAAAGTGCCTTACTTTAGCCCAGGCAGAAAGAGAATCCAGAATTTTTATAGTGCATAGGCCATCTCAGACSCTTAACCATGCTGGTTTAAAAGAGGTTGACAAAATTTTATTACTGCTTAGCTGGAGTCCTAAAACTAGACAACATCCACAAATGTAACCAATGCTTCACTGCATTTCATGTCCTCCCCTACTGGATGGTCAACAAAGATTAACTGCTTTTTGCAGCAGTTGCCTAATGTAAACGTTTCAAATTGGCATGTACTGTGCAAGATTTTGCCTTTAATTATATTCAGAAGTATATGGAGATGTAACTGGCAGCATAATGTGGACTTCTGGCATTCAGAAAGWACAAAATAAACCTGAATCTAATCACTCTTCCATAGCGAAAAAATTCTTTTATCTCCCTCAGTGAGATCTGAGGATCATTCCATGTACAATACTTTATTTTTAAAAAATAATAAGATTGCTGGTTTTGGCTAAGCATTTCTGTGAGATAATAGAAATGCTGGCTGACACTGTTCAAAGGAGAGAAAAAAATAGCATTCTCAGTAGCTTTGAAAACTCTGCATAGTCTAGGGTGTCTAAAAATTAATGTTTTTTCCAGCCACATTTAGATTTACCACATTTATCACTTCTGTAGACATCTATTAGAGACTCCTTTCTGCATAAAAAAGAGTTATTGCCTGCTTCTGGCAGCTCAAATGCAGCTCAGGATTTGTTGATTTGATATATTATTGAATCAAGCTCTTACTTTTCTCTACTTCTTCCATTAAAGTACTTAAACAAAATGTTTTATGACAGGATTATCATGAGAAAACTATCTGAGCAGGATACAGCTATAACATCATGCTTTCATCATGCTTAAAATAAGAACAATTTTCTTAGGCACAGAAGCTCTGTCTCTGATCAGTTGCAGGCAAACCTATGCAAAAATTATTATTAACCCAGTCTGAATTTTTAAACAATAGCCTTGGAGTTTTCTCAGATCAGATGACTCATCATAGATGTGAATATAACTAGGAATTTTCAACAGGATGAGGTGTTATCTCTTAAACTAGCAATTAAAGTAGGAATGATCCAGAAAAGTTATGGCAAGGGTTTTTTTTCCTCTTGTCCTGTACAGTACCTGTTGTTTCTCCTTGAGTCTTGTTCTCCATTTTTTTGATCTTTTTATTATGTCTTCTCCTGTTTTACTCATTTTTTAATCTCCCGCTTGATCCCCTTTTTTGCTAGCTCTATCTATTGTCTTTCTTGTTCCCAAGATTTTATTCCTGTTTCTTCTCTTTTTCAGATGTATCTGCAAATGTTTTGACTCACATTGTGTCTTGAGTGATCTGCATGGTTACATTTGCTGCTGACCGTTAACTGTACAAAAAGCAGATTAGGTCCAGGAAGTCCCAAAGCAGTTAATTACTGAATCAGCCTTAGGAAGGAATACCTTCAGCTGTGCAGTCAAGTGTAGAATGCATCTGCAGCCAGGGTAGTGCAGCGTGATTGACATCGTCATACTGTGGGCAATTAATTAGAACACAGATATTTGTTGTTCCTTGTGACCACCAGCTTTAGAGCTAATCTTACCATTGTGTCTGTATATTTGGGAGAAAAGGCACAGCTACGTTTCATTCATTTATATTTATTTTCGCTCCAGAGTATGATGAAATCAGAATAGTCCGTTTGATTACTAGCAGCAATACACAGTTGGTGTTATCTGTTTCAGCTGCACTTTGAATCTAGCATTTCAACAGAGTCTAACTAAAATAAGATGAACGCAGGAAAGAATGAAACCACAACATGTGATAGTGGACTTCGTTTCTTAATTTACACATTGTATCTTCTATTTGAAGTCAATAGATGCTTAGTTCCGATGTAGGGATTGCATTTTCAGTCAGAGCTTTCAGACTGACCTTAAAATTATTGATGCCATCAGAATGTTGAAAGTTTAGTTTCCACTGGGCAACACTAAATTTACCATTTTGTATAATTTGTATACCATGTATTGAAAAATCAGCAAATTAAGCCAATATAATTCCTCCATCACTGTTCTTACCTCAGCATCATGTACCAAATATATCCTTGATATTTTACTATTAGTTTTATTTCAAAACATTTTACATTGGCCATGTAACTATGGTAAACATAAAATAGAGAASAGAATGGAGTGACAAATGTAATGCTGAACTAAACTTATCCCTTTCCTGTCCCTCTGTTTTCAGTCTCCAACTCCTGTACACTTTTCTTAACAACTGATTGATTCCAGTCTGTCTTACTGATTTTGCCAAATCGCAATGCTTATATCAAGGTGTAATAGATACCATGTGCATCTGTCCTTGGTATCTGTTTACATGTGTTTTAGCCAAAGTCTTTATAGTTTTRGTCTTTTACCTCTTTTTTTTAGTAGATGCTATCATTTTTGGATCTGTGTATCCATAATTTTCAAGCAGAGCAAAGAATGAGACAACACAGCAAGAGGTTATCCAGAAATCCTGCAGGTATCTCAAAAACCTCTTCCCTTTCATTTCTAATTTGTAGTTTGGTAGCTTGCTGCTCTGCTTCTACACAAAGAATAAACACATTTTAATTCAGACCAGAAAAAGTACTATAGCTGTTTTGACTAAATCGCACGTATATGTGAAACCATATCCAACCCCTGTTTGTCTAGCAACATCTCCTCACTTATTTCAGCATGGACCAAGGCCCTCTTTTTCTGGTATACCTTTTGCTCTTTCCTCAAAAAATATTACCATGTGGTATATGAAAAGCTATGCTGCTTCCCTCTACAGTTATCATTTTTCACTTCTTAAGTACCATACTTTTATATTTGTGTAGTTCATGGGATTATCTCAAATATTTGTGTGCTGAAATCATCAGCATGAGTGTAACTATTATTTCACTCAGATGGAAACTCTGTACATGGCTGTGAAAGATGAATGGGAAAAGTAGTATATGGTAGTTTAACTTGAGAATTGCACAGCAGTGTGTGTTTGGTCTGGTTCAGCTAATARGAAAGACTGCATGTTTTTCCCTGACCGCTTGCTTGATCTTCAGTATCTTTCAATGTACTTTAGATAACTTCAGTTCTTTCTCTTCTCCTCTTCCTTTCCACTTGCAGAAGCTCAGGGTTGCAAAATGTCTGAGAGATGTATACAAGATAAATGGACATGAGATAAAAATATTTTATCAGAGAACTGTGTGACCTTAGTGTTACTGAAGCCATGTGTGKCGAGGAACCAGGACTAGGACTGTACTGCAGTGCCATTCTCTCTCGCATTAAATCTGCTAAAATTTTCTCTGGGTATGAATGCGTGTGAGTGTAGCTGGCCACAATTAAACATTTTTACTCAAAATACTACATTTTAAGAATTTTTTGTCTWGTTTCTTTTCCCTTCTGTTATTGTGGGAATAATATTGTGGGAATTTTAATCATTTCATCAAAACCAGTTTTGCCCTTAAATCTGGCCTGTGTGTCCCCTCTGTACATTTTGCAGCAATATTACTGCAAATTGTTCTGCTAGTTTACTTACGCAGCCTGGTCTGTCAGGACATCTAAAGAAGATGAGCAGCTAGACAGACTTTACTGAAATCTGATGGGATGACTCCATAGGCTTGAATAACAATTATTAGCACAGAGGGCATGTCAGTAGTGATTCTCAGAGGACAGAGGAGTGGCAGGAATGGCTGTAACTTTGCGTGCTGCTGCCACCATTATACCCCACATTAGTTCAGGAAGAGAGACAGAGTTAAAATCCCTATAAAAATGCCTCTTGCATTCCCTGGACACTGTCAGTATGCTTTAGTATATAAAAAATGTTAATATGCATGCTTTGAGGAGCTTTATTATGTCCAATTTAGCTGCATATACTCTTGAAAAATGATTGAACTTAGATTCAGTCCTTGGTCAAAATGAGTTACGAGTGCCAAGCCTAAAACAGTGATTTTCAGTCACAATCTGCATCAACTTCATTTGGAACTATTTTATTTCCGCTGCTGACAACCAGATGGTAGTTGTCTGATGCAGGCCATCAAATTCAGAAATCACTGTTGAGAAAGTTAGCCTGCAATAACTTGCTCTATGTAGGAAGCCAGTGCAGAATWATGAATAAATCCTAGAACCTCTAACTGTATCACATCTCTTCCTACACATGGAATATGTAGGGGAAAAGCAAGCAGTAAAATAGTAAGAGCTTAGATCTAAAAAATGCCTTACTTCCAAAATGAACTTAACTGTGTATCTCTATGCATCTGCTGCTCTGTGTTCTGAATGAGCAAGATTTTGTAGGGTTTTCAGGTTTGATGAGGATCCTTAGGATCTTCTGTGGGCTCCCATCCAGGGCATCATGTGATTTCCATTCCATTGCAGTAGGAGAGGTGTCTTGATTCTTTGTTTTTCTCTTGTGGAGCTTTTCTGCAGAAGGAGGAAAAAGTCCTGGGATTCCTTAATATGTGATTTCTCATATTGCTGTAAGTCATTTTTTTCAGGTTTTGTTTTTAAAACATTAATAGACGAAGATGTTCTGACTGGAGATGGTAAATTGTTAGTGTGTGTTTGTACTTGTTACATAGTCAGTTGCTGAGTTATATGGACTCTCAGTTCTTTAACTACCTCCACCGAATGGTAATACAGATTTTGAAATTAAAGGGGGGGTTTATATGCTATACATGTTAAGTGGAGTCTTTATGTCTAAAATAAAGGATGGATTAATCCAGTTGTACAGCACTGTAGAGAAGGAAGTGAAGAAGAGAGCATAGTAAATAAATTTTAGGCTTTACAAATATAATAACATGGATACATACACTATGAAGAGGAGTTGCTTTCTCCACCAATGAAATACAGCCGTACGTGGAATGAAATGAATCAGCTCTAGACAGTTCACAGCACTTTTTAAGTAAAAATGTTCACAACTATAAAACTTATGCATGGCAAGGTGAAGTAAAATTGAGTAGTTTTGCTTATAAACCCCCCTTGCACTTGTTTCTCTAAGATATTTTCTATATATGCTATAAAAGTTCTTTTTGAAATATGTGTGTGTGTGTGTGTGTGTGTGTATACCATTGTAGTTGGTGAGGAAGATAACTTATAGCTGTAAATCAAGTCCATATTCAAATCAGAGAAATATAGAATTACAAAGTTATAATACATTTGTCACTAAACAAGGTTATAGTCATAATTGGTGTAGAATTTAGCCCATTAGAACTGAAAGAATTTTAAGTCTGTTCCAGTAAAGAGATTCTTGTATTTCTCATATGTGGTAGAAAATAACAGATGGAGGATGACTTCTGCTTGTGTAAATGCTGAATCTGCTCTGTTCTGATAGGCCCACATTTAACCTTTCTTCAGTATTCTTTGGTTTTAGAAGAGTTTCTCTTTTGATTCTATGGAATTATATGAAAATTAATATGTTTCTGATATGTTCATCTTAAAAATGTGTTATAGTTTATAATAATCTTATGCTTTTTATTATAGTGATTTCTATAAAACATATTAGAAAAAGATAATAAATTTCCACACTGCTTTATCTTTAGACTGAAGATATTGTGCTCATTCTGTTTGTGGCTGATTTGTTTCAAAACACTACTATATAAAAATTGAATCAATTAAAAATTTTTATTGTTCTTACCTAGTGGTTCTTTCAGAAACATTTATATTCTTATTTTTCAGGACGAATGTGTTCTGTACTTGAGCTTTTTGCAATAACTGAGTGACTTTATTTTGTATATTTAAAAGATTTAATTATGCATTCACATGTGTAAAAAGTAATTATACCAAATYGTGCATTAATTATATGATGTATCTGTATACAGTCTCATGTATCAGAGCTACCAGATCTCTTGTTGTCTCTGTTCTCCCAGTAAGACTTGTTTCATAAGCTTGCAGTGCACTCGCATAGCGTCTCTCTCGTTTGCACTGTGGTACAAGCCAGACAGAGTAGGCTGCTGTGGTGTGTGATCTGCCAGCTAGGTCTGTATAGCATGGGGGAGRTACAGGACTTGTCCTGGAAGAGAAGAAAATTGAGCTGTGCATGTACGTGAGTAGCAATCTCTTTTGTTGTCAAGTCAAGAGATTTTCATCAAATGATACTGTATTGTTCGTGATTCAGAGGTAATTTGGGAGGAGAATGAACCCTTCAAATTCCTGATAGATTTTCTTCCTACTATTCCTCTCCCCTTCTACAGTATGATCTAGTAGGGTCTGTGCAGTTTGCAGTGTTCTTCCCGTGCTCCACTTCTTTTCTTCTAAACAACTTTCCTAGCTCCTCTTTCCTTCCTGTTGTTCCCTCACTTCTGCAGGTCCTCACATTTGTTTCCATTTGACTGCTGGTCGTCTTGTTCTCTCCCTCTCTTCTTTGCTCCTCTTAATTAGGTAGGGCTATTTTTTATTACCTGTTTTCTGTTTAGAGATGGGTGTCAGGCTGCATCTTGTCTTTCTTTTTTCTTCTTCTTCTTTTTTTTTTCCTGTTATTATTGGTCTATCTGTCCAGTGAGTTACAGTCTTCCCTAGCTGAGAAGAAAAAAACATTTTGCTCTGTGAAATGAGGAATTCCTAAAAGCATATTCATTTTCTTTGCTGTCACATAATGACAGCTCTGTCCTTAGCACTGTGTGAGCAGCAAAATGAAGCTGAAAGGATCCCCATGCCTGCTGGCCTGTCAGGATCTTGCAAGTGTCACTTTGTTCTGCACTGAGAACTAATAGTGCACAGCAGCGAGAAGCAACCAACAAGAAAATACCTACTGGCACGTAGTGGCCTATTTGTCTACAGGCTTGGAGCTTCTTGAAGCATTTTGATATTTTTTTTCAGAGATRTTTTTGCTGCAAAGAAAAAGTCTAAGAAAAACCATAGTTGTTATGCGTATCTGCCCATTATTCAAGCTGGTGATGAATTGCAATGTCAAGAGATGGATGACAAYTCTAACCATCTTTCAAAAAGCAATTATTTGTCAGATGGGACATTCTGGAAAGTAGTTTTGGTTTGTATTAAGAGTGTGTTTGCTTGATTCAAGCATGTTTATCMAAGTACTGTTAATAGAATTTTAATAGTTTCTTTTGATATCTGTATAAATGATTTTCATTATTTAAAACCCTTTCTAGATGAGCAGATAATTCATAGATCTTACAGATGTTATAGTAATATACTCTTCTAACAGCACTGATTCTGATATAGATGTTATCTGACTGGCTTGTATTGGATTCACATTTGAAAAGTTTGCCATGATAAATATATTCATAACAAGCTAATCAGATACTTGTAAACAGACTATGAACAAAAATTTGTTTGGAAGATAAGTAAAAATAAGTAATGAGTTTATTTGTGAGATAGCTGAGTATTGCAGACTGTGCTTCATACCTGCTTACTGATACTGTTGTGTAGACTAAATTTTTGTAAGAATACTCTTCGATCTATGTTTGAATTTAAGTCCCAATTAGATTTCTCCTACAGTACTATAAAATGTCCCATGCTTCTTAGCTAGGACAACAAGCTTGTGTGGGGTCATTAAACCATGAATAGGTGTGATGGAGCCTTATACAACTGACAGTGTCCTTCGGAGGGAGGACAGAGTTTGTCACACAGCCCAAGCAACATCTTTTCAGATCCATCTGTTGTCATCTTATGTGTAATTTCTGGCCTCTGTATAGTACTGAGGATGAACTGAACTGCAAAATTTAGCTAGTAAGATGTGCATTTTTGTGCTGGTATAGCCCTACAATTAGTTTGTGCTTGGAAAACGTTTACCACGAATCTAGCCTGCTGAATGTGCCTGTGGTCATAGTAAACAGTATAGGAGAAGCTGGAGGATCTGCTGCATAAGCAAATGCAGAGAGTAGCCCCTGCCTCATTCTCTCCCCTTCTTCCATGTTCTGTGGCTCTGCTTTCTGATCTTCCCATTCATTTCCCATTTCTCTCTCTCCTCCCCGCCCCCAGCCCAGCCTACCTCAGAATTTACTGTTGAGGAGCCSTCATGCAGATTTATAAAAATGACAACAGACTTGATAAAAATGCAGCAACCCAGAAGTAGTTGGTATAGCCCAGATTTTTCCTGGATAATGCTTGGATAAGTATTTAGCGCTGTCTGCCTTTACATCAGATGAGGAGGAGAAGCACGTGTCAAGTGAAGCCGTTCCCTAGCCTGTAAAGAAAACYGTGATTGTGAATTCACACTCCATCTACTCCTCTGTTGGAACAAGACAGACAGTGCTAGATTTGCTTTTTCATAGACRTGTGGAACCGATAGGCAAGGACATCTCTGACTTAAGAGAGGAGAGAGGAAGGAGTAGGATACTAAGATCTGAGCAGTAATGTAGAGTTTTCTTAGAAGATGTACACAGAGAAAAACTTCGGTTCTCTGAAGTGACGTCCACAGACTGGAAATGATTCTCCCATAGCAGATGCAGTCTGTTCCCTTTGTCAGAAGCAAGGGTGGAGGAARTAGGCTGGGCAGAGAACCTACGACAACATTAAGGTTGTTTTTTATTCTGTTTCTGTGTTAAGGTCTTTTTCCTCTCCAGAAACATAGTGCTTCACAGAAATTTCTGTGGTTTCRGGTGCTCTGGAGGGTTCAAATAATTTTGATGAAGTAGTCAGTGATTCAGCTTGAAACCTGAAATGATTGGATAGCAGGTTACAGAAATATTCAATTTATTGTGACATGTATAGAAAATACACCTTGAAAGATGATACATACAGTTATAAAAGCAACTGTTCAGCTTTTGGTTGCTGCAAYGAAAAAGTGTTTCAGTTACCTGATGAAGTAATAATATGATATAATAATAAATCAAAACACTCAGGACAGRGAGTTTCAGAGTTCTGTCTTTTGTCTAATACATCCACTTTAACATCTCACTGAGCCATCAATTCCCTGTCTATGATTAAAGATAATAGCAGTTGCTTTCTTTTTGTGGCATCAAGGAATAATTAGCTAATGCAAGTGAATTGCTGTGAGCCAAAATGCATTTTTTAGTTCAATTACTTTAGACTTTCTTGATGTGTTTCAGCCTTTAGAATAATAGAAAACTCAAGGTTTGAAGAGGCCTTTGGAGATCATCTGGTCCAACTTTCTGTTGAAAGCAGACCTTAGATTAGATTATCCAGGGATCTGTCAAGCCAAGCCTTGAATATTTCCAATGAGAGGAATTCCGCCACTTCTCTGGGCAACCTATCCCACTGTTTAATTCTTCTCAGAGTGAATAATGTCTTTCTTACATCCAGACACAATTTCCTGTAAAGCAACTTGTGCCTGTTGACTCATCCTCCCACCAGAATATTGTTTCTTGTGAAAAGAGTACTGTCACCATAACTTTGCTTCAATTTCTGGAAGACTGTTGTGAGATCCACCCTGAGCTTTCTCTTCTCAAGGCTGAAGAAACCCAATTCCTTCATATGCCAAGTTCTCCCACCCTCTAATCATCTCAGTGACCGTCTCCCATTTTTCAGTGTGTCATTTGAACCGGGGAGGACCAAAGCTGAACAGAGTAATTCATGTGTGGCCCCAAAAGTGCCAAGTGGATTGAGATATCCCTTGATCCACAGGTTCTACTCTTGCTGATGGAGCCTCCATTGCTGCCAAGGTACCTTACTGACTCATTTTCAGCTCACTGACCATCAGGACCCCAGGGCCTTTTCAGCAGAGCTGCTCCCCAGCTAGTCAGCTTCCAGTCTGTGCTGCTGCTTGCAGTTATTCTGTGGCAGGCGGAGGATTTTACATTTATCTTTTTAAACCTCATGCGATTCTTGTTGACTCAGTCTTCCAGCCTGTGGAGGTCTTGCTGCATGGTGGCACTTCCTTCCAGTGAATCTACCTTTACTCCCAGTTTGATGTCATCTACAAACCTGGTGAAGATGCATTTAATCCCATCACCCAGGTTATTTGTAAAGATATGTAATAGTGTTGGACTCAGCATCAGTCCCTGAGCAACTCCATTCATTACTATCTGACAATTTGATTTTAAGCCATTAACTACCACCCTCTGAGCTCAGCATGTTAGTCAGTTTTCCATCTATCTTGCAGTCCTCTGTCCAGACCATATCTTACCAGTTTGTCAACAAGGATGTTATGAATTTCTTACTATGATGTAGAAATCGTGGACATATTTTATGAAGATAGGAAATATTAGGAAGAAGATATTTTAAATACTAAAAGGTACCTTTCCAGTAAAAAAAAATAATTTAAAGGAATATTTTTATGTATTGAAAATGTCTTTTATTGGATACATTTTCAGAGAGTTAAGCTAAGAACCACATGCAAAACAGAATATTTCCTTTATAACTTCTCAGATATCTCTGCAATCCACTGATACAACTTCTGGAACAGCTCCTTTCTGACGCATCAACATTACGGAGATGCCATTGAGATTCTCCAGAGAAATAAGCCATGCATAAGAAAAGGAAAAATTCTTGCTAATCTCCTACTGTTCTAAGCAGAAGGTGGTAATGGGTGATGGGTTGTGATCCAGTAAATATAACAGAAAAGTGAAATGACAAGTGGGAGGTTTCAGAGTAGAATCCTTCTTCCTCCACTTTTCAAGATTCTTAGATCTTGACTGGAAATAGAAAAAGAAAAAGTAATGAGGAGGATAGAATTGGCCATTCAAAAGAATGAATGCAAGTGAATTTAACATTAGAAAAAGAGTATTTCATGCATCAAGCTGAAACATGTAGTCAGGAACCAAGTTTCTGGGGAAAAGTGAATGTTAAATCCAGCAGTCTCAAACACTGATCGTCAGTTTTGATGCCTGTCACAGGTGGGGAAAACAAACAAACAAATAAAACTATACTCAATGCTTGATTAAACCATGTATATACTATATACTTATATAGCAGGAAATTACTTCAAAAATTTGGCCATTCTTCTTCGATGAAAGTTCATTTATACCTATTATTCTTAGCAGCTTTTTTTTTTATAACCTGTTGTTAAAATCTTCTAACAAAGACCCCACAATCTCAAACAGGTGACCTATTTCAGTAACTTCAGAACTGTAGTTCCGTATTGTGTGCTCCAGCAWCATGGTTATTCCTGTCTTTTGGCAATAGTCTTTGCATTTCTGAAGACTATTTTATACCTCCTCTTAGACTTCTGTAAGCTAATAAACTCCAGTTTGTCAAAACTTGCTTTGCAAGTTGCTTTTTCTAGGCTAAAATAATTCTGAGTTCTCTTCTGTACTCTCATCTCATTTATTCTCAAAGCACAAGGCCCCAAAGTAGATAAAATCTTCCAGACTAGTGCTTACTAAATCAGAGGGATTATTTCAATGCATTCAAATATATTGCAGGGTCTTACAGTGTAGGGCCTGGAGAAGTCTGTGGGGTTTTGGTGTGAAGGAAGAGAGAAAAAGTAAGAGAGAGATTTCTGTATCACTCACTGAAAAACCTAAATCAGCCCTGTGAGCATCACCCTTATGAACATCCTCCCTGACTTTCTCTTCCAGAGGTCTTGCCTTTTCTATTCTTTTATTCATTGTCTGTAATTCTCTGGTTCCTTGAGTGTATACCTTATGAGGAAAAAAATAGCTTTATCTGCAATTTGGCAATAATGTAAATACACAAATTGCACAATTTAATACTCGATTAAAAGATGTTGTTGAAGTACCTTGCATTCCAAATCTAAGCTATTTAATTTAGTTTCATCTCAGTTTTAAACTTGAGATTGTTGCTTATACATATATAAATGTATAACCATTGTTATAACCCCCCCCAAAAAAAAAAAAACAGTGTAGACAAGAAATAAATACTTTCAGTCCCTTGAAATTCTAATATGATTATAAAAGAAAAGAGAATCTTGGAGTGAGGTATTACTGCAAMAGAAATTGCGGAGGTAGTAAGAGTTTACCATCTGGCAAGGCCCCCAGACCAGATGGTTTCACTAATGACTTTTATAAAGAGTTTCATCAGACTGTACTGGAACACATGACTGACATGCTTAATTATCCTAAATGAACAAGATTCCAACCTTGGATGCTTGATTAATAATTGTTGATCAGGGAAGGAAAAGGAAATGTTCTCTGAAATGTCTTTTTCCATACTTCCTTTTATTAGTAAAATGTGATGTTAAAATATTATCTGAAGTTTAGTATTTCATCTTAAATGGATTGTTTGTTTAGAAAAAGTGCTTGTCAAACATTTTTATTAATGACATTTTTGGGAAACATGTCTGAGTGGTTTTGGAATTCACAGCTTCATCCACAAAAATACTCAGCTGCTCAGAAGAGCACAGTACCAGAAATCTCTGTGCATTTTTTGCCTTCCTGGAAGGAAAGGAACAGTCGATCCATGCCCTATACCTTACATGTGCATCTCCTCCTGTTACTGTTTGCACTGACAGAAGGTTAAGATGTATGGGGAAGCRACTGCCACTACCAGCAAGCAGTACCAGCAGTAATAGCTGCTACTTTTAGGCTTTCTGTTTTATACTCCATCTTTTTAGCAAGACATTGTCCACTTCCTTTTCCCACAAATGTGGGAAGTATGAAAAAAAATTTCTTGAGGAATTTTCTCTTCCCATCCTGCTCAGATCCTGTGGGACTGTACTGTGGTCAATGAGGGCAGTGCCTATACCATGGTCATCCTTCACTCATCTTCTCTTGTGGAGCAATTCTGTGTCCTCATTGGTCCCTCATAGCAAAACCTTTCCTAGTACAGTTTGTATAGTGTGCTTGTGGGAAAAACATAGAAATTATCTACGTCAATTTTAAGAGAAATGTCTCGTTTTTCATACTTTTTCTGTTAAATGCTGGAACTGTTATGTGCACTTAGTTCTAAGAGTAAGTCTGCAAATGTACATCCAGTGATAGGAGTGTGCAAACTCTTCTGGGWGAGCAGAGCGAGGGAGGACCATGTTAGGCAGGTAACGTTGTGTGGTATGAGGTGTGGGAGTGAAGAAAATCATGATTTACTGAAAGCTGGTAAGTCTCCAGTGGTCAGGCCATACACTTTAGTTGAACAACTCTGACTTACTCAAGCAGATATCCACAGACCAGTTGCCTGTGATTTGCAGAAAATTGTCTGGTTCAGTAATAAAGATTTTTGTATTTCTAGCTGTTCTTATTGAAAAGAACAGAAAATTGCGTAATAATGTTTCTTCTGTATCATACATTGCTGACATTTGAATATATAATTTATTCTAATCACATTTTTGTATTTCATATCTAATCACATTTTCATGTTAGTACTGGAACAGGTTGCCCAGAGAGGTTGTGGAATCTCCTTCTCTGGAGATATTCAAAACCCACCTGGATGCAACCCTGTCTAACATGCTCTAGGTGCCCCTGCTTGAGCAGGGAGGGAGGATTGAACTAGATGTTCTCCAGAGGTCTCTTCCAGCCTCAACCATTCTGTGATTCTGTGTGATTACACTGAGTATTGTAGTATTTCAGTACTTTTTGGTGATGCATTTAGTGATATGGTAGCATTGCAAAAGATTTGGATATGGGAGAGGATATGTGCTTAGAAAGGTTGAAGAAATGCACTTAAGATTTAGAAATAGAAGCAGTTAAGGGTATACTCATTTTTAGAAGCTGGAGAAGGGCGCAGAACTTAAACCATCAGGAAACCAGATACTCTGAAGACATAGGCATATTGGGTATGGGTATGTCACCCATGCTGGAAAGATGTTATATAGTTGCAAATATGATTTTTGTATTTTGATTGACAACAGACATGGAGACCATATATACAGATACTCAAACAGTCGCTAGCATTAGTTCTTGAAATTAGACTCCATTTCCTTATTCTGTTCTGCCTGCCAAAAATAAATACTTGCTTATCTAACAGCCAGACTGAACGTAGGCGGTTAGACTCCATTTTAAAGGCTGTTAAAGGGAGCTGAATGTGCTTAGAAGTTCTGAAAAATCAGACTACTTGTTTAGATGCCCAAAAATGATATTAGTTCCTAATTTTAGATGCCCCATCATATATGTTCATGTTTCAAGAAAGGGTAAAACAAACAAGAGATGTGTTTGGTATAGACACATTTATGTTGTAAAAAATGTGTTCTTGTTCTTAATCAGGAATGATAGTAGGAAATGTTGGATAGGAGGTTCTAGCATATGAAACCAAACTGTACAAAACAGTGGTAAATGTAATTAAGCTGCAATTCCCATTCTCCAGTGATATAGATTAACTCAGCTAATCTTTCCCATCAGATTTCTGCCATTCTTACCATTAAAGAAAGATATTCTAATGTAATTATAGATAATTATAATTACAGGTATAATTATAGGTAATTATAATTATAGGTATAAATTAAGTACGGTGGAGTCACCCTTTATTCCCCTTAAAGGTTTAGAATCGAGGTGAACTATCTGACCCACAGTAAAAAGTTGAATCTAAGCTTATGAAGGGAGGAAAAGACACGAGCATGTGCAGGAGCACAGTTTTAGTTCTCTATCTCCATGCTTAGAGCTTATTCTTACAGACATTTAAGAAGTACAGGTCTTTGAAGAAAATAGACTAAATAAATATGGAAAATAAAGGCAATTAAAAGTTCAATAAATCAATAGAAAAATTGTAAAATTACAAAATATTTTAAAATTGGTTACTGTTTATTTCGTTGAAATTGATAAACTAGTCATTTACCCAAGGTAATTTTTTTCTAATAGTTAAGATAGAATGGTATTATTGAGCATTGTGTTATAGTTGTTCTTTTTGCCTGAATTGTTCTTTAATATGAAAAAAATTGAATTCTTATATTTTTAAGACTTCATTAAGTTTATTGATGAATTTGATGAATTCTTCATAATAATTAGTATTATCTGCTCCTGGGATAGAAGAAACATGCAACTACTGTTAGCCATCTGTTGAATGTCAATTTATTAATAGGATATTTTGCCTTATTCCATCTGTAGCTCACATATTGAGGCATTGTTCTAATTTGTCTCCTGCATAACACTGTAAAGCTGTCTTTCTATTCATATTACCTTAGAGAGGGTTTTTTATTATTAACACCCCCAGGCTAGATTTTCAAGTGAGATCCTCTGGATTCTGTCAAAAAGAATGCCTCAACTGGTGAAGGATACTTTGACAATAGCTCAGGACTAAGCAAAGAGAAATCCCCCCAACATTACAGAGTGGAAGCAAAGATTAAGTGTTCAAAGATACGCAGGCATGAGAAGGAGAGATACTGTGCCTGGTGGAGGCTTCCATATCAGAAGGGTTGTGAACAGAAATATATTTTGGAAGAAAAAAAGAAATAAAGCTCAAAACATAAAGCTTTAAGATTGAATTTAACTTTTACTGTAGATAGGAAATACTCCTGGCACACACCATAAAAATATTTAGGAGTTAGACTTAAATAGTTTAAGGTAGTAAAGATTAAGCTAGATAACGAATGAGAGGCCCCATTATCTCTATTATGTGGATTGATCAAATGTGGGTACTATGTGTATTCGCTGTACAAATAGTACAGAGAATTAGAATGTTGAGTGGTGTATGTTTAATCAATATATAATAAAGAGATGGTGAAAGCAAGTGTTCTGGATGCTAATGGAGTTAACCACTGAAAACCAGCAAAACAGGTTTTGAAACTTTGCTATTTTTCTTGGATTTAAGTAGTAGAAATAGCTTAATGTGACAGTTTTTGTGCAAAGTACAATCTTTAATTGGTACAGTTAGGTAAATTTTACTTCTCCTTTGGAAGGAGGAGTAACTAGAAGTAGATCTATAAATACATCTATCACTATTTTTCAAATATAGGAGGGGGAGTTTGGTTCTTTTCTCTGCTAAGGTCACCATCTTAAAATGTATGATAGTGAAAGTTTCTTTCATGTAGTTTTTATTAATTGAGTATATTTTACTCAATATACTGAGTAAAGTATACTTTACTCAGGCACTGGTCCGTATTTTTAGAATATGGATTCATAATATTGATGGTTGATGTGTAAAAGAGGAATAAGTTGTTGAAAGTTAGCCTCTGATGTTAAAAATCTGTGAAAGATTATGGTAAAAGTCCRTGTGATCTTTTAGCTTATCAATCATACAAAAATGCCTAAAAATTCTCTGGTTATGTTTTCTTTACATTTTCTAGTTAAATTTTATTATGTGATAAATTGTATTTTGCACTAATCATTTATATCTCAGTTGAACATATTGTTTTACACTGGAGGCATATAATGTGATAGACTGAATTTGGAATAAAGTTGATGTGCTCAGTCTAATAAATCTAAAGGAGCTGAAGTTTTAAAAACTGAAATATAATTMAATTAATATTCGATTTCATTTTTACATCTTATACTATTTTACTGATTCAGCAAGTGAATTGCAATTTACACTGTGTTCTATTTCAGCCTTGCAGTTCACCCGGATAAAACTTTAGTAGCTACAGGACAGGTTGGGAAGGACCCTTACATTTGCATCTGGGATTCCTACCGTGTACAGACTGTTTCTGTTCTTAAAGATGCGCATACACATGGAGTTGCCTGCTTAGCTTTTGATTCTGATGGCCAGGTTGGTATATCTTCTTTTTCTGTGTTTTGAATTTAATTTAATTCCTGACTCTAGGAGATTTACATGTTAAAGTATTCTATATGTTTAGATAGCTATATGGCTGTAGTATTGAAACTCCTATTGCAGTTAAATTTTTAATGCAAGGATAGATTTTAAATACTGCAAATGTATCTCTTTCAAACAAAATATTTTTTCTATCCATCATAATCACAGCCTAGCATTCTAATCAGGTAGAATCACTGGGTATTGGACAAATATCCATTGTAGAAGCGGCCCTTCATGGCTCAAACGTAATAGCTTCACCATCTACTTATTGCCTGCTGTTCAGAGAGATCAGTTCCTGGCAGAGTCCTCACAATCCTGTTGCTTCCTTGGCAGAAGAACTCCAGTAATCTCACTGCTAAGAGAATCTCATTGGCTAGGGTGCACAGTCTATTTAGTTGAATAAGGGGATTAGTAAACAGTCTGTGTGGCTTTGTACAATATGATTATATGATATTTTGAGACGGAATTAAAATAAGAATAAATGGTGGACTATTCATATGTAACCAAACTGATTTTTTTCTAGAGAACTAGTAGAGTGAAAACATTTGAATGTGAATGAAGTAGGAGGAAAATATATTTAGGATTCACATAAAAAAGAAATATTTCACATTCATGGTTCTATGAAAATTAATTGTGCAGTGTTGTCATTAATGATGTCTGAATGTGTATTCTGATATAAACTGTGGTCATACTTTATAGTTGATTGCTAAAATATTGTTAGGAACACTCATAAGATTAGTTGACTCTTACACAGGCCCTTCACATAATAGTTCTCTTTTTGATTCTTGTATGTCTTTGTGTACCTTGGAATTAAATCCCTATAAGCCAGAATTGCATTTAGATGATTTGTKTAAAATCACACACTGGACAGGGGGCAGGAGACCTGAATGGATGAGCAAAGAGCTCCTGGCAAAACAACAGAAGAAGAAAGTACAGAGAATGTGGAAGAAGGGACAGGCTACTTGTGAGGATTATAGGAATACTGTCAGAGCATGTAGAGATGCGGTGAGGAAAGCTAASGCCCAGTTGGAATTGAGTCTGGCAAGGGACGTTAAGGACGTCAAGAAGGGCTTCTTCAAATACATCMGCAGCAAGAGGAGGACTGGGGAAAATGTGGGCCCACTACTGAATGGGTTAGGGGCCCTGGTGATGAAAGATACAGAGAAGGCAGAGTTACTGAATGCCGCCTTTCAGTCTTCACTTTTAAGGGCAGCCATCAAGAACCCCGGAGCCTGGAGACAAGGTAGAAGGTCTGGCAAAAGGAAGACTTGCCCTTGGTCGAGAAGGATCAAGTTMGAGATCATTGAGGCAAACTTGACACCCACAAATCCATGGGCCTGGATGGGATGCACCCATGGGTACTGAGGGAGCTGGCGGGTGTTGTTGCCAGGCCACTCTCCGTCATCTTTGAAAGGTCATGGAGAACAGGAGAGGTGTGTGAGGGCTGGAAGAAAGCCAATGTCACTCCAGCCTTCAAAAACTGCAAGAAGGAGGACCCAGGCAACTATAGGCCGGTCAGCCTCACCTCCATCCCTGGAAAGGKGATGGAACAGCTCATTCTGGATGTCATCTCCAAGCATGTGGAGGAAAAGAAGGTGATCAGGAGTAGTCAGCCATATTCATATTCACCAAGGGGAAATCCTGCTTAACCAACCTTATAACCTTCTCTGATGGAATGACTGCCTGGTAGATGAGGGAAGAGCAGTGGATGTTGTGTATCTTGACTTCAGCAAGGCTTTTGACACTGTCTCCCATAACATCCTCCTAGAGAAGCTCAGAAGGTGTGGGTTAGACGAGTGGACTGTGAGGTAGATTGAGAGCTGGCTGAATGGCTGAGCTCAGAGGGTCGTCATCAGTAGTGCGGAGTCTAGTTGGAGGCCTGTGGCTAGTGGCACCTCCCAGGGCTCAGTACTGGTCCCATCCTGTCCAACTTATTCATCAGTGACCTGGATGAGGGGACAGAGTGCCTCCTCAGCAAGTTTGCTGATGATACCAAGCTGGGAGGAGTAGCTGACACACCTGAGGGCTGTGCTGCCATTCAGAGAGACCTGAACTTCACAAAGTTCAACAAGGGCAAGTGCAGGGTCCTACATCTAGGGAAAAATAACCCTATGCACCAGTACAGGCTGGGGGCTGGCCCTCTGGAGAGCAGCTCTGCAGAGAAGGACCTGGGAGTGCTGGTGGATGACAAGTTGACCATGAGCCAGCAATGTGCCCTTGCAGCCAGGAACGCCAATGGTGCATTAGAAAGACTGTTGCCAGCAGGTSGAGGGAGGTGATCCTGCCCCTCTACTCAGCCCTGGGGAGGCCTCATCTTGAGTACTGTGTCCRGTTCTGGGCTCCCCAGTACAAGAGAGACATGGAGCTACTGGAGGGAGTCCGGCGTAGGGCTACAAAGATGATCAGAGGGCTGGAGCAYCTGYCCTAMGAGGAAMRGCTGCGAGAGCTGGGCCTGTTTAGCCTGGAGAAGAGAAGACTGAGGGGGAATCTGATCAATGTGTACAAGTACCTGAATGGAGGGTGTCAAGGGGACGGGGACAAACTCTTGTCAGGTGTCCCATGTGACAGGACAAGAGGCAATGGGCAAAAACTGAAGCACAGGCCGTTCCGCCTGAATATGAGGAAGAATTTCTTCCCTGTGAGAGTGACAGATCACTGGAGGAGGTTGCCCAGAGAGGCTGTAGAGTCTCCTTCTCTGGAGATCTTCAAGGCCCACCTGGATGCAACCCTGTCTAACATGCTCTAGGTGACCCTGCTTGAGCAGGGAGGTTGGACTAGATGATCTCCAGAGGTCCCTTCCAACCAGCCTTACCAATTCTGTGACAGTTATCTGTGCTTCTGTTGAGAAGTACTTCATATGGCTAGCTACATTTCCATTGACCAAATGGTGGTTGTATTAACACTTTCTGAGTTCAGAATTAGATGTACAATTTATAAAATATATTCTCACATGAAACAAAAGTACTTTTGATCATGCATTAGCTTTTGTGTATTCAGTTCAAATATTAGTCTGAAAGGAAGGACACTACCATGAGAAATTCCCTTTAACATGTTTAACAAACATTGGATAACCTGAACTACTAAGCAGCATTATTGATTATGTTTCCTCATTAAAAATGGGAAACAGCTTTCTATTTAAAGCCTAGTTTTCRACCATCTCCCCCTACATTTCTTAAGAAAAAAACAATTCATTTGAAATCTCATATGCCACTTGTAATTAAAGAAAAAGATGTTCTTAGGAAGCGTAGAGTGGAAAATCAAATGAGAATAACCTCAAATCAACAGACCAGAATTTCTAATGCTATATTTTAAGATGTAATTCATTCAGAAATACCTGCTCTTAAATTTTTCTCTCAATTTTAATTTTAAAAGACCTATGGATAGACTTTTGTAACTTACTTAAGCACCAAATGAGAATAAAGAGTCACTGAAGAGCCCAGCTATATGAGGTAAAGATGCAGGTCCTCCTGAAAATCCTGGTAACTACATAGCTAAAGTTAAAAACTGAACTTACTGCTGTGTTAACCTTGCAGAACAGTGACATTCTGTTTATGGACATGTTAGAGAAGTTGCAGTTTACTCTGGAAATGAAAAGTTGCACAGAACAATTATATCTGGAGAAAGGCCAATGCTGGAAAACATAAATATTGATAATGTACATTGACTTTCTGCTGCTCTTGCTGGCTTTGCAGGAGAAGCTGCTGAGCTGAGCCAAAATTGAAGGGCATGATAGAAAAGATCCTAGCAGGGATGTGGACTTTGAGTATGTGGAATTCAAAGCCTYTAATAGTTCCACTTTATTTAGTCAGCATAGTCAGCCTAGGGAACTGACCTCTTGTGGTAGGACTAAACAAATGTCACATGTGTTGCTCGCATCTTTCATTCAAATGCTTATCTTCCATTTTTTTTTATGTTGAATGTCTATCAATATCCAAGAAAGCTATTTATTTGAGTTCCAAAACACAAATAAATTCAACAGAGATGTATCGTATAGATACACTAGGAAATTCATTGTCTATCTTACCTCTGCCAGCTATCTACTTTCTAAATTAATAGGCACTGAGGAAAAGCCCAGGTAGTTCTACTACTTCTTGACCTGAGCTGAAGTGCCATAAAGTCAGCTTCGCTTCCTCCTACTATGTACAGCTTCTGGTTCCAAGGAGTGCTGCTGTATTGAGAGCTGCACGGATCCATTGTGTGGAGTTAGAGTAGGTCCCAAAATAGCAGAACTGCATTTATATTTTAGCCAAGTTAATTTGTTCTTTTTGTACCACAAACTCTGAAGTAYTTATTTCAGATATCCAAGTGAATTTGTACTGAATTTTTATGCCCTGCTGGACCTTAGCTAGCACTACATRGAGACAACTAAGATGTTTTTGCATTACTTTCCTGGCATAATTTACTACAAACTGGTAATGGAGTGTAAACTGAAGAGTAAAAATGAAAAGTAATCGATAGATATTTGTTTTCATTTATAGTATACAGAGAAGATCAACATGCAACTTAAATCTGGGGATAGCTTACATGCAACTTTTATTTTATGTAATAATGCTTTGAAATTCACAGACAAATATATTTTAAATAAAATTCCTGTTAACRTTAGCTGTAATTAATACTGTATTTTAAAAATATTGATGGAGCTGAATATCTGGCACTTGTCAGCACTGTTGATGCTTAAAAATATATATTTTAGTTTGTGAGATTTTCCTTTATGATCAGGAGATGACATTTGGCAAGGCAGAAGATGAATATTGTTCAAGTGTTTAAGGAAGACTTGTCAGTTTGCATATATTTTAAATATGTCTTTTGTTGAACAAGGAATTAATAGTAGCTTCTCCATAAAAGTACTAAAATCTATCCTTCACAGCATTACCTACAAAGCTGATGACTTTCATACAAAAGTATTTCACCAATACTGTACAGTTCAGCTTATTTTATGAGTTGTTTCAGAAGGTTCTTTTGTGCTTTTTTTWAAAAAAAGAAAGAAATGAAGGAGAGCACTGCAATAATACATACATACATTTGTAAATTTTCCATTAAGTAGCAGTAGGCTACTTTAGCCTGTCCAAAGTGGTGTAGATTCTACACAGCTAGATTCTACACTGTCTGAATCAGTGTAGATTTAACAGTAATTGCTTAATTAAGTGCTTTAACTACTTGGCAGGTATTTTCTTCTGGTAGTTCTGTGAATAGTATTCTGTCAAATTTAGTAAGAGGAGCATTTTAATAAAATAATAAAAGCTGTATTAGATGTTCAAGCATTTGAAGGGAGCACAAAGGGAGTTCAACATTTATCACTTTTGTTTCTTGCCAGCAGGACAACTACCTCAGTAGGCCTAAGTTAAAACAAAATGTAAAATATTTCTTAATTTCCTCTAGTACTTTCACTGTCCATCTGCTCCACTAGTAATAATTTCCTGACTGGGAGTTACAGTGCAGGCCTTGTTAAAAGGATAAATTCAAAAGATACTGTAAGTATTGCCATAGTTTTCGTGGTGAAAAGAAAGGTGAAAAAAAAGTTAGAATCAGTGAAAGTTCCATGAAAAGTATCTTACATTTTCATCAGTACACACAAAACCATGGATAGGCATAGATTGATTGCTCAAGAGCAAATAAAGATATTTTTGCTACAATTATAGTCCTTTCTAAATGAAATGAAATACTTTGATTTTGGCAACTGGCATAAGCATTTTTTCTTCCGTATCTAGTTTTATTTTCCCATCATTATCATAGGTCTAATAACAAAGTATGTTGTCCTAGGTTAAATGTGCATATTCACTACATATCTGAAGTATATACAGTTGAAATAATGACGGAACTCAAAATTTTGAACCTATCTTTATCTGTCCTTTCAAAGACTCTCCTATATGGAGAATATCCAAAGAGATTTTGATGTAATATATCATCATAAAGTCTTGAATACTTGGTGTCTTGCAAGTTTCTGCATTAGCTTCTCACAGTTTGGTTTAACTAGGCCCCAGGTATTTTTATTTCAGAGAAAGACTATATAAGAAATTATCTGTTTTCGGAGAAACTTACAGTATAAGTCTTTAAATATTTATATTATTTTCTTCAAGAATACRATATTGTTTAGTACACCTTCTTCAGGATATTGTTTGGGTTATGCCTATTCACTAGGCAGAGTYCGGCTGCTGTATTGGGTGTAACGCATATTGTTTTACTCGAGAAACTAAAGTTAAAAAGGATATATTTCATTGCTTTTAAGTAAAGGAACTGCAGCTACTGAGAAGACAGTGGAGGGTACATGTGTACCTACTGCATTTAAAGCAGAAACTTTTGATAGCAGTTCTCTTAAGGAAATTGTATTTTTTTGAATTGTATTATTATGCTTATAGATGGCACAAAAAGGCATCRAGTACTTTGATTTATTTTGCTGCAGAGTGAAAACTGGAGCCTTTTTCTTCTTTTTGAAGAGTGATTTCCTCTTGTAGTTTTCTAGCACTTGATAACCTTACAGCAATTAGTACTTTTTCCAATATCGCATTTTAAGAGGAATCTTTGAGATTTAGACTTACTTTCTTTCCTAGATCAATTCTTTTGTAATTACACAAAAGTCTCCAAACTTTTAACAGTTTGCCTACTGAAAAGCTTATATGACAAAAATAGTGGACGTCTAATTGAGGGAAGCTTGCAGCACAAGAATTCAGTTTGCAAGTCTTAGCTTCTTTAAGCACGTCTTCAAGGAAGAGGCCTGGTCAGCCTTATATCTGAAATATATGTCCATTTGAACCTGATGTTTTGTCTGCTAATCTTCATCTCTGAAACCAAAAGAAAGATTTCATTTTTTGCAAGTTCTTGAAGTGCAGGCTTTTCTGTGGCAGAGCAAGATGCTTAGAAGCTTCAGCTGGACTCTTTATTAGTTATGGTAACACAACAGATATGACTGTTTTTAAGAAGCTTTATCATTGAGCTACCGGATCATTTCCTATCATCTTTTCATGGTAAAAAGTTACTCAAGCATATTCATGTTATTGGGACTCATGCATCATATCCATTATGTACCGTTAGAGTATGTTTGGAGCTAATTTAGTCTTCACATTGGTACAAACAACGGCACCCAGTTCTACARTCTCTGGTCTTGATAGTCAAAGATTTCTCACCTAATACAAAACCCTGTTGGAAATCATGAAGTGTTGGACATAATGGGCACAATCATTGGGGAGGGAAACATCCACAACATCCACAACCTTCTGGATGTGTTGTGGATGTATACAGTCCACCATTTTTCCCCCTTTCCTACTTATTCAAGTAGTCATCATTGAAACTGGTGCAATCAGAGCCCACTTAGCATATTTACTGTCTAATAAATTCAGCATAGACTGATTTTTACCTTCCATTTTATGTTGTTGCTTTTCTTTCCTATGTTACTGAGATTTTAAAGAATTACAGTTATTATTTTAATTGATGATTTGATAGGCTAAGTTATGTAAAAATTATTAAAAGTATATCCAATTCTACTTCTAAAACAAAATGAGAACAAAACAAGTGTGGTATACAAAACTATTTGGAAAAGGTGAGTGCTTTTATTTCACATTCACTCCTATTATCAGGTTAATAGTTGAAAGTGCTAGAGTGCTGCACATCTGAAAGAAAGCATCTCAGTTCTTTTCATTGTAAAAACTGAGTTTGAGACATTGGTAACCTGAAATTAATAATCTGAGTCTTTAGAAAAAATTAAACATTTTGGTGCTTACTCTAATGAACAAATGATTAACATGAATATCTTGATGGTGCCTTTAGCAATGTAGTTTAAACACAAGTCATATGTAATAAACTGAACTGCAGTAAACTGATTTTTGAGTTGATTTTCTGTTAACTGGATTGTTGTTTTTTCTTAGCGTTTAGCTTCGGTGGGACTGGATGCCAAAAATACAGTGTGTATTTGGGACTGGAAGAAAGGAAAAATACTGGCAACAGCTACAGGCCATTCAGACAGGGTAATCTTATAAAGGGTTTATCTGATTTTGTCTGGGAGTTATAAAAGTTTTTTTTCAAAATAATTTTTGTTTATATTAAGTTAAAGCAAAAATAATTTGATAATTCTACCTAGCTTTTAAAATATTGAACAAGCTATTTTGTTTTTGATAATGCCAGACATAGCAGAAAGCACTGTGTTAGTAAATGAGACACGTGGTGAATTCTTGAGCTGGCTGTCTAGCAAGCCTAGGGAGGAAATATGTTGTAATTACACACTGAGTAGGATGATTTATAGCTCTTTATATGAGATGTGAAATACTAGCTCACTGGACAAAGATAATGTTCTTTTTGAATATGTTATAAGGACATTTTATCCTCAAGGAAAGATTAATTACCTCCCTTTAATTTTTTCTTAAGACAGTTACTTGTAGGAGAAATATAATTAGGAAAAAATATTACTTTGTATCAATTATCTTCAAGTTAAGGATCCTAATAAACAAAGTAAACATGAGGACTGGGCAGGTCCGGGTTTAGAATATTACTCAGGATTAGGAAATGTTTAAACAATTTTAGTGTAAACCACAAACTCCCCACCATATATAAGCATAAACATGCATACATTATAATATATTGTGAACACCATCTGACAACTCTTTTCCTATGAATATTATCATATAATATATTATAATGTTATTAAAATATTGTAATATTTCACTACATATGTTGGAGGATTTATATATAAGTAGAGCAGCAGAGTAAACCTTTCCTTATGCTATGTGTGAAAATACAGTCTATCTGCATCTTACGTGTCATGTGGGTAAATCTGGTATATCATTTTTACTTACGAAGTTCACAACATAACAGAATCTTAGCCTTTACTCAAATGTCTTCTTTCAGAACTGATTCAATTTTCAATAACTTCTGTGGAGGTTTTGCTACTGAACTCAGTAGGTGCAAAAGCAGATTCTGAACCAGCAGAAAACTCCAAGCAGAGGAGAATTACTCAAATTTTAATCTCATTAGACTTTCACAACCAAAAACACAAGTRGGGAAAAAATACTTATCTGATCAGGTCACACATTCTGGTGATTAAGTGGACAGGTATCATAAGGCATTTCCAAAGGCTGACCATCATGTATGTTCTAATAAAATTTAAATAAAAATAGTACATACACTACTATAAATCATGATTTTTATAACAAAGATGAGTATTTTGTAGGAAAGCAGTGCTCTCTAACATATCAAATGAATGGTGGGTCAGTTTATGTTCCCTTAAGTTGATTGWAATTCTAAAAGAGCTAAAAGTGGAAAATATTCCCATTGTTTTTATTTATTTGGCATTGTACATATCAAAAGTAACTAATGATTGTGGTAACCTCTTTGGTTCTCAGCTGAGACATCATAAAGGCCTAAATATCGGAGGTGAAAAATCTAAAAATGAYGTGTTTTTGAAAATCTGTCCCTCAGTACAAACTTTTTTTTCTCAAAATTTATACAATATTTTTCATTTGGCATAATCTCATAGTCAGAGGATTCACTGTAAGTTTGTTCTGGTAAGGTATATAGGATCTGATACTCAATCAGATCTGGTACAAACTTGTAGCTTTTACCTAACATGAAGAATAAAGATTAATGTAGAAGTGTTTCATTTCTAAACCTGAGGAACAGCTTACACTGTAACTCCCATTTTATTTGAGACAGTAAATATTATTTGTTCAAAAATATTTTGGCAGTCTGAAGTTAGGAATGAGATGTGCTGGCAGAACCCTATGAGGAAGCCTGTGTATTTGCCTTAATTCATGATCTTTGTTCACAAAGAAAGTTCCAAGTTTACCTAAATACTGTGCTCTCACTTTTAGTAATTTACCATGCAGCATAAATGATACCTAAAAATGGGTAAAAGCA
Organism: Rhea americana; assembly: GCF_003343005.1. Lineage (NCBI taxonomy): Eukaryota > Metazoa > Chordata > Aves > Rheiformes > Rheidae > Rhea > Rhea americana. The sequence goes on along the minus strand of NW_028186473.1, from coordinate 342,461 downwards.
AACTGAGTCTAGATGCCATTACTGTATGATTCAAGATATCAACTTACCATATCTCTTAACAGATATTTGATATATCCTGGGATCAGTATCAGCCAAACAGAGTCGTTAGCTGTGGAGTAAAACACATAAAGGTAAATAGCTTTTACTGCTTTTTTGTTATAAAGAAAATAAATATCTTGGAAGTAATTAGTCCTCTTTTATGAGGAGGYTTTAAATATAAGGTTTATATTTTTATTTGTTTAATCTGTGAACATTTTATCARAACTTGTTGTTTGCAGCCAATTTAGACATTCAGTGGTGACTGAGGTGCAGAACAACTTAACAAGCAAAATTGAAAGGTCATTTGGTTCAACTCTCATCATGATGTACGCCTAATTTTGGGGTTCTACTCTCTCCATTGCACCAAAATTGTCTCTGAAAGCCTTTAGTGATTTCTGTTTTCAAGCCGCACAAAGAGACATTGAATAGTTATAGCAGAAACTGTAAAAGTTAAAAGTATGAATTGTATCAGCTTCCCTTTGCCTGTAGTGCTACCAATGTTGATAAAATACCATAGAGAAGATATGCAGTACCTCCAGAATTGAGATGAACAGGTGAAAACTTCAGGACCCCACTATTTGCTCCCTGTAAGTGCTTTTCTAGAGGTGACTTAARTATAGACTTAGATACATACTACAAATTTAGGATAAAACATTCTCATGCCTGTTAAACRCTTAGAGAGAAAGCCTTCTGTTTGCCAATATTCCTTGCAGGTTTCTATTTTCTTCCTGCTTCAATCAAAAATATTCTCAACAGATGGCAGTTATTTCACATGACTGGAGTGGGAAGAGCTTTAACTAGAAGTTTAGGAAATGAGTTAATATCTCTAGTTCTGCTTACTGAGAAGCTTGTGCCCTTAAAAGCATCACTGCTTTCAAACTATGGGTATTTTGGCAGAAGTAATACCATATGCTGTATTCCACATGCTGTTTTCCAAAACCTGTCTTTGTTTGGCACCTATGTTATGTTTTGAATGGCCATAATTACCCTGAGTGTGCATAATGCCAGGCATACTGGCATATCTATACATATAGATAAAAGCATACCTACAGTTATTCCTTTAGCGTTTGAGTGCTTCTGTTGGCTCGTTTGGCTGAGCAGATATTAGAATCTGTGGGAAAGCCTGAGAGCTAAGGAATCTCAGGTGGAGCTCAGGCTCCTCCATTYCCCCACTTCTGCTGCCTTCTCTCTTGCCCTTTTACAGCTAATGTATGCTTTATTCACAGTGAGAAAGCCCTGGGGTAAATATTCCCTCTCCTGTTTCATAAAATTGACCTATCTTAAGAAGCATTGGGAAAATTTAATTGAGTTATAAATAGAGAAGGGTCTGAAATAAAAATCCTTGACCCAAGGATTTTCTGGAAATTCAACTTTATAGGAATATTACAGGAGTAAGTACACGAGAAAAAGAGCTCAAACTGGGCTTATAGCGACCACAAGATGTAGGCTCATAAAGTAGGAATGAGAGAAATATTAAATACTTGTATCAGGTACTTCAATATTCTTGTCCAGCCTCTGAAAATAACTCAATATTGTGAAAGGGACCACAGAGCACAGATACATCAACTAGTAAAAACTTGAGTTGGCAAGTCCATTCAGGACCGTACTGTGCCACATGGACTTAAAGTTCTGTTTCTGCATGTGTCCAGAACATCCTTCTCCTGGAAGGGCTGGATATTTCAGGATTTCTCTCACACATCTGATTGTGACTCTCATTACTTTGCATTCTCTGGAAGATCTGATCCTTAAGGGGAAGCTCAGTGCATACTAACTRTTCTCTTCTTGGTCAAATTGTGTCTGTAAAATATATTTCACTTATTTCACTTAGAATTCACTGGTTCCTAAAGAAGCAGTGTGATTTTTCTAGCCCAACACTAATGACACTCTTCTAAGACAAGGAGATTGTTTTTTAGTCTTTGCTTCCTGATCTGTTTGTTTATTTATTCTGGTGTACAATTTGGAGCCTAGATCTGTTAGCTCCCAAATAAGAATTCTGATTACTGCACAGGAGAGTCATGCTCCATCTTGCTCTTTTTCTCTTGCCCAGTCAATCTTATATTCTTCTTTGCAGAGTGTTACTGTGTCTGAGTAGAAGTGAAGAAAGTTGCCCAGAGCATCCTATTGCTTGGTACTCAGAGCAAGTTCAGTCTGTGGAAGGCATGGAAGTTAGGTCTTAGATGGAAAAGGTGCTATTGGGTAAAGCAGAGAACCACAACCATCATGTTTTCAATATGAGTGCAGGAGACCACATGGAGACGGGTCTGAATCTGTGCTGTCCAGAGTTAGGCACCCTAGCTTCCAGGACAGGTGGGATTTGAATTTTTTGTTCTTCTCCACGTACAAGTGTATGCAGCTCTCCGTCCAAAAGGTGGTTTCTCAGTGAATRTAGCTCTGAGGGACATATCTCTTCCAGTGATTGGAAAAAGATAGAAATGTCTACTCAGCTCATCCAGGCACTTAATACTTTAAAATCCAGTATTTTATTATGCCAGAACTATATCTGTGTTTGAAGTTTGCAGACAAGTAAAATGGGACATTCCTGGCTTTAAGTGTGCGTTCTATTAGACATCACCAGCAAAATATGATAAAATGTAGTGAGACAATGAGAAGGGGGAGTGTATCAACAGTAAGTCAGAATTGTACCTCACTTTCACGCACAATTTGATCATTTTGCTGTGTGCTTAAACTCACTGCATCTGCCTTGGGATTTCCCATTCTCAGTAAGCAGGCATGTTTTATAATAAAGGGCAATCTGTAGGAGTACAGAAGTCATTTACATGTCTGTTTGGACACTGTTCTATAGGGATGTACATCTATGAGATCTAAACACTTACATGAAGAAACAGAAATGCTGTAGAAATTTTTCCTAATATGCCATTTACATTTCACAGTTTTGGACACTATGTGGGAATGCACTGACAGCAAAAAGAGGAATATTTGGTAAAACAGGGGATCTCCAAACTATCCTTTGTTTAGCGTGTGCAAAAGAAGATATCACGTACTCCGGTGCTTTAAATGGAGACATCTATGTTTGGAAAGGGCTAAACTTAGTCCGCACAATTCAAGGAGCACATAGTGTAAGTTGTGTTTTTAATGTCAATTTCTGAAATTAATTGTTCATTGAATTGAAAAACAGCCTGAAGATGTATTTGTGTAGATTTTTTTCTGTTTCAGATTGTAAGAATGGCTAAGAGTGTTCAGCAATTGAGAACTTATATGTAATTTTGTATTTTGTGTATGCGTTGTGGACAGATGCTAGATGCTGAACTGATATTGACAGAACTGTTAATGTTCATTTACGGCGCAGATTTTACCAAGCAGACTAAATCTAATGTATCATTTTCACRCATTAATCAGCTTCAGTTATGARCTTAAACATAATTGGTAACCAGACRATCTTACTTTAAATAGAATTTCTCTGCTAAAATTCCCAGTGTTCAAGAGTGATTCTTCATGAAAGCCTCTGTGTGGAGYGAGCCTTTTCTATCTCTAAATTGCACTCTGACTCTCATGTGTATTCTGAACATAATTAACTCCAGTTAGCCTGTACTATGGGTTTTTGGAGAAAGAGAAACAAGAGTTTTTTCCTTCAGGGAGTGATATGAAAGAATTGTCTCAATAGTTTTTTTCTAGAACCTTATCAGAAACAACACTTCAAACGTAACTGTTTTTGCTGACCTGCCAGAATTTGTTATATTGGCAGTGCATCAAGAATCATGTTTCACTGTTTCAAATCAGATCTGAGTGTCTGGGAGAGTAATCCCTAGTTTGTGAAAGCAGTCAAATTGAAATCAGTGCGCCTTCTTACTTGCAGAACTGTAGTGTCTTGGAYAAGTTGTGATTATGTGCAGCTGCAATAATACAGAAGTCTCTGAGGCAAACAATAAACCCCTGTAGCTTTTCTGCAGAATTTTATTTAGATTCATTAGAATGATTAAATTGAAGCTCTTACAATGTAGTGTTTTGYCCATATAAATTATGGCATTTTGCCATGGCTAATATGGTTTCTCCTGCCCGATTTCTTATCTCTTTAGTTATTCATTAGAAATATTAATTTAGACATTGAACAAGGCCACTTTGAAAACAGGGGTTTTATTTTCAATGTATTAATTTCCCTGCAGTTCAACTTGTCTCTTAGCTRAGAAGTCTTCCTCATAATAAAATACTGAATCAGCAGGCATTTCATGAGATATTCCAGTGTGGTACATCACACTTATCCACAGTGAGGTACTGTCAAAAGTGAGGAAGAAATTCAAACTGTAACAGAAACATTTCTTTCAACAAAGAGAATGAATTGACAATCTTTCAGTTCCTGTCAGATTCCAAATGAAGCCTGAACTGAATTCATGAAACAGTGTCTCAGTCATCTGCGTACCTGTAAGAATACTTGTATTGCTTGTTTACTTGTTTTTGTTTATTCTGGGTAACTATTTATTTTAAGTGTTTCATTATTTGCTTACTAGTCCTTGTAATAACATTAACTAAACAAAATTTAAATCATGCAAATAGGTTATATCACTGATGTTTGTAMAAAACTTCCTATATAAATCACTACAAATGAGAGCACTTCAAATAAAAGTGTCCCCCCMGTTTGTTCATTTGCTTTTTGGATGGACAAAAATGGCTAGTGGTTTCTAGCCATTAACAAGAATCTGTTCAAAAGTATTTGGTTTGTGTTTTTAAATCAATTGTAAAGAACTTTACAACTTGTTATACTATTGGTTAACAGGCTGGAATTTTTAGTATGTATGCTTGTGAGGAAGGTTTTGCTACTGGAGGGAGAGATGGTTGCATTCGTTTATGGGACACCGATTTCAAACCAATTACTAAAATTGATCTCAGGGAGACTGAACAAGGATATAAAGGTAATAAGCTTATTACTTTAAAAGGTTTTGACATGACTAGACAATGGATTGTGACACAATTTTATTTAAAGTGTAAATGTCTCTGCATATTGCTGGCATTTTACTTAATGACTGTATTTACAATTAAGATCTTTCATTTTTTTCTCTTACAATGATGTAGCCTGATACAGCCAGAAGAGTTTTCCATGTTTCAGAGTATAAACAGACAGATGCTTGTATTTGCTGTTCCACACCATGCAAATTTAAGGTGATAAAAAAAACAATCACAAAAAGATAAGTGAATTAAGTTAAGCATGCTTTAATTAAATTAATTAATTGCAGTTCATTTAATTAATTGAGATTTCTGGAGGCTGATACTCAAAGATGCTGAGCATCTGAGCACTCCATTAGGCTCATTTGGAATGATAGCACTTGGCATATTTAATAGAAGTTAATACTAAAGTCTTGGCCATCGTATTTGTTGAACCTAATCAAATTTCCTRTAGGCTTAGTTATCACTCTGTTTCATGATTCCACTTTCAAACCACTTGTAATCTCCATGGAGATTATCTCTATCAAGCTCTATTAGTACTTTAGTCATTTAGGAGTTCTACAGACCAATTGGATTGAGAGTATAGCAGTCAATTTGGTGGCCTGAAATAGGCTTTATATGCTTTTAGCAGTAGGCTTTGTTATGATTAATCTTAATTTCCAGTACTTCTTAACATATGTTTATAGACAGTTTTCATATTAAAATTACCATTGGAATAGTCGGCAGGCAACCAAGAAGGATTTTTTTTCAATTACTTGTATTCTGGTCTGTAATCTAGTAACAAGATCATTAGGTTTATTTTTTTTATCCTACTTAGACAAGATAGGCTGATAATTCTAATACTTGCAAAACACACAGGTTTACRGTATCTAGGCACATCCAACAAGCAAACTGTCAGCAGCCTTAGTCAAACAATTTCTCTACCAGTTTGCCTACAGCAGTTTACCTGAGTGTTGACTCTCAGAAGTGGAATTTAGCTCTCAAAATTTGTCAGATAGACCCGGCTAGTAGCCCAGCGTAGTTGCGTAATTGTGGCTTACTGTGTAATTGTGGCTTAGTTTATTTTTTGTAGCCAGTGTTGTAATGTTTAGTATTAATTTCTAGAGAAAACAGTAGAAGTTGCTGATGAACATTTACAGCAGTTGAGATCAGTTAGAAATGCCTGTTAAAAATTATGGAGAGATAAGTTTGTGCATATAGGACAGACAGATCCTGTCTATCTTTGAAACTCCTGAGGCCAAGTTCTGCCACAAAAAAGGGAAGCGGTCACTGCTGTAAATGAAACAAGACTGTAAAAACTATAGTTAAAGGTAACTGTATTCTGCCTAAGATGAGTCCTGTATGCAGTCTGTTCATAATAAAAGTCAGAGTAATTTCTATGCAGGACTGTACAAAGAAAACAGTGCTAGAACAGGACTCTTCTGCATATTCAACCTCCTCGGATCCTTGTGAAGTGATTCTGGGAGGGCGCTTTATTCTCCRTATTTGAGAGACCAGAGGAGGAGCACTTTTGTGCTCTAACTGCTTCCTGGAATATGTCCACACTCAGTGCCAAACTGACCGTAGCTGACTTCACTTAGTTCTAATTGACTTCTGTTATCAGAACTTTGATGGAAAATTATTGCTTCAAAATAATGACTTATATTACAAAACCATAATTTAGTCATAAAGGTCATCTACTCCTGGCACACTCTGCAAAGAACATGTAGCTATTCTTCTACAGGTTGTCTAAAGAAAGAATTCTGATCTTGATAGAGGTTAGGTTAAATGAAGGAAGTGTTAAATGGAAGAAAATTCTCATTAGAGATGCTACTGAGTGAAAAGAGACTTAGATCAGAGCAGCTAAGTACAGAACCAGACATCATAACAGCAACTGTATGGCTGAGAGACAGGCAGTACTGGTTCTTACTACCTGACTTGCTCTTTATCTTGCTATCATGGCAAAAGTTGTTCTTTTGCAGAGAGTGAATTGAGTTGTCATTTAAATTTGTATGCAAATTATAACAATTAAAAATATATATATATTAACTGATTTCTAAAAACTGAATTGTGAACACCGTCCTAATCTTGTCTTGAAAGATTTTAAATCCTTCCATTGAATATTTGTCAAAATAAAATAATTGTCTGCATTAGTGGCAAAAATCAGATTTAAGCAAGACTGCAAAAATATGTCAAAGGTGATCTGAGCATAATCATTTAGCATAAGTAAAAAGACATAATGTGTTTGTGAAAACTGCTCTATAACTGCAGGTTTGACTGCAACAACAATGTAGGACCTTTGACTGCAACAACAAAAATACCTGTCAACCTCTTTTTTTGCTGTCTGCATTCTTTTGTTCTTTTTCCTGTTTCATTCTTTTTTCTCTCACTGTGTTCTTTCAATGTGATATACCTCTTACTTTCCTGATACAGTCCTATTATGCCTCTTTTCTGCTGTCTTGAGTGTCATGATGATCACTTCCATTTAGTGTTTGGTGTTAAAAATTGTGGAAATTTTGTTTCATCTTCAGTTATATCAATGGCACTTATTAGTTTAAGCATATATTTAAGCTGTAATTGCTTCCCTATGGCTTTCTGTCCCTCCATTCTAATTACTTATTTCCAAAGCAGTTGGCATGGGCAGCAGCTTTCAAACTTGTAACTCCTTTCTAGGGTGCCATGAAGGGTTCTTTTCTGTAAATACTAATTCATTGGTCATCTTTACTGAGGAATACAAAAACACTTTGAAAAATAGACCTATCACCAGGAACAATCTGATCATAGACATGGCATTTAGAGTTAAGTATACATGCATATTAGCAAAAATCTGATAATGGGATATCTTCCCATGTGTTTTAGCGCTTCATAGAAGGCATGAAAAGGTGTATTTTGTATGCTCAGACTTACCAATACCAGTCTGCTACTTATGATAAAAACTTCATTCCTTGTGTGACTTTTGGTGTTTTTCAAAAGAAGACTTAAGTCAAAACTTCAGTAGAGATTTAGATAAGTCACAAAATGACATTATCAAAATTAAATGGTACTGGAAATCAACAAGATAGTAAATGCAGATTAATTTATCCTTCTCAAGAGGCAATGCTTACAATATATTTTATTTATGTGACCAAGAGTTAATTGCATAGTGTCTTCTGTTCCAAAAGATGTTAAAAGCCAGATATAGTCAGCCTTGACTACACGACAAATGGATTTTTTATTCATTTATTTTTCACAGCATCTAGATCCACTACCCAAAGTTAGAAATGTTGATATACTGAAACAGAAAATATAAGCACTGCAGGCAGTCAAGCAGCGAATGCTGTCAAATCATTACTGCTTTACTTAAAAGTGTTCTTTGTTGTGTAGAATGACTTAACTGTATTCAGTCTTAGAGCAAGTAAAGTACGTTTCCGCTTGAGAGTTCCTCCGTGCATATCTGCTAATAGACTTCTCTCCTTTGAAAGAAATTTTGGAATAAACACTAGTTTTCAAATGTAGACATCCATGTTGAGATACTCATTTTCGTATGTCATCGCTTGGCCTCTTAAGAGGACACTTTGTACCTTATGTTAGTAAAATTCCAGCTGCAAAATAATGATCATATTTGTGGAATAAGATCAAGCTCTCTAAAAGCTATATGAAACATAAGCCTGATTTTGATTTTTTTTTTTATAGTAATCAGTTTGGACGACAGCAGAAAAGTGTTATCAGTGATGATAACATGGACCAAAACTTAGCAGTTATTAATACTTTAGCCTAAATTTAAGAATTTAGGCTAACTGAGCAAGAGGTTTAGATGTGCCTCTGAATAATCACAGAATCAAAGTGACATTTTCAGAATTGTATTGACACTTAAGTGTCTGGGTTTTAAAGGAAGACAGGTGCTTGAGTTATCTAGACACTATTTAACATTTTAACTCTACAGATGATKAGCATAAACAACTGAAAATCATTTAATTTTACTTAAAATGGAGATTCAGAAAGCCGTATATATGCTTAAAGAGATACAGGAACTTGCAGAACAAACAAAGGTAGAATAAACAAATTAGAGACTAATTACATTTTGATCTGTTATTGAAACAAATGCAAACCTGGCCTGCAATTATTAATGTCTAGCTTTCTTTTCTATGCGTTTTATTAATGCATRTTTATTAAATTAGTTCTATAGAACTATATGAATGAATTACAGAAATCTATAAATATAATGTAAATATACCTCTCAGCCTTACGAAATGCAAACATCAGCCTATCATCTCTTTCCTCATACAAGTTTTATAGCATTATAATACCTCTGAGTTCAGGGCAGCTGTCTCTATATTGGTGTTGATAAGGCTTCAGGATCAATACTATTGAAATATCAGATTTCTATGGAATTGATTTAATTTTGACAATATTTTCTATTCCTTTATTTGTTGTTGAACATCTATGATTAAATAATTTGCAATAAAACTAAAATCTCAGCAGTCATAGGAGTGATGAGTTAGTTTTTTTGTTACTGTTAGCTTGTGTTAAAACTCTGAGAATGATACGTAGAAATACATGGCAGAACTTAAGGATGGTAAACAGAAAACTGCATTTGAGTCAGCTTCTGTCATAAATCGTCCTGTGCATTCTAATAGCTCCTTAGTAATTTTTTTTCTTGCCTAAGCTATTTCTAGTGATAGAACCACTGAAATTTGAAATACATTTGAGATTGCAAGAGCTATTTTATTTAAATATGCTAAAAAAGTAAAGTCACAAGACTTCAGTCACAGAAACCTTGTGCAATCTAAAATTTAGACTATCTTTAAGTCATGTAAAATTAAATTGTTTTTTAAAGTAATTCCCAAGTTCTAAGCTAAGCACAAGAACTTGATCCCTTGAGAAATTGAACACTGTAGCTTGTATRCCAGGCAACAAGAATGGTGGGCACTCAGCATTTTCTCAGGATTGAGCCTTGTGTCTCTTGGCATCTCTTTTTGTGTAGCATCGAGATGGTTCAACAGAACAGTTTTGAAATTAAATTAGCTGTAATGTATTCTAGAACTTTAAATTCAAAATGTAATAGTTGTTACAAATTAACTCTTAAAGTCATTATGACCTTCACTGTATTGAGTATCACTTTGTCTCATCATTGCCATTAATTCAAGATTATTTTGTCCCGTCAGGTTTGTCCATCCGAAGTGTCTGTTGGAAAGCAGACAGACTTTTAGCAGGGACGCAGGACAGTGAAATATTTGAGGTGCTAGTGAGAGAGAGAGATAAACCCATGCTGATTATGCAGGGTCACTGTGAAGGGGAACTCTGGGCCCTTGCAGTTCATCCAAAGAAGCCTTTAGCTGTCACAGGCAGTGATGATCGATCTGTACGGTAAGGCTAGAACTTGTTTGTTTTCTTACGTTCATGTACGCAATGTTTTAACCAATACCAATTTGACATATTTGTAATTTATTTAAAAACAGTTGTCAGGTGTCATAGTGAATTAGAATTTTCAGAAATTCATARCAGATTTTCTCATCTTCTATTTAGACTCCATTAAGACAGTGCTTTTTTCTGTATATTCCTTAGCATCATCAGTCCTCAGATCTGTGCTGCACATATCATATAAAATTAATCAGAATTTGTGTTCAAAATCTTAGGTTTAAAAACACCTTTGGCCAGTTTTACGCAGCAGATATCTGACTCAGTCAGAGTGTTTAGAAATTTTGATCAAAACCCAATTCAATTAAAGTGCTATAAAATTAGATTAATAAAAATATACTGTTTTGCCAGTATGAAAGAAGATCTTCCAGACGTTTAGTTGTAGGACTTGCACCTCCAGCTGTTGCAGCAGAGATTTGAATTTTGTATATGTATTTGAAGAAGTTGTCACAGTGTCAAGGATGTTTCTTTTCCTATCCCTGTTAAAATCTGACCAATTGATAAACCTCTGAAAAAGCTAAGTATTTCTATATGCTTAGTAATACTTGGTAAAATTTGAAGGTTGCGTTCTTCTAAGATTCACCTGTACTGAACATACTCCATACCCACATAGTTTTTGTAAATCATCTCAGCTGGGCATAGTCACTGCCCTACTTATTTACCTGAGGTTAAAGAGATTGAGCAAAACCTTTCTTAGTGTTCTTTTCCTGCCAAAGACGCCTGTAGGGCGTGGAGAGTCTTTTGGGAGACCTGGCTCTTTTATGGCAGTCTCCTCAGTCTTTCCTCAGAATTGTCATTCTGCCCTTGAAACAAACCACATTTTTGTGATTGCATGCTGCTGTTTGTAGCACATGCATACAGTGGGGTTCATGACAGCTTGGTTTCCCAAGCAGTTTCCCCTAATGTGCTCCTTAAGGGTTTCTTCTGACAGTGTTATCATGTTCTCTAACCTCTTCATCAGCTTTTTCTTCCATCCTGCACCAGATAGAKGATGACTGCTTTTCTCTTCATCTTACATAGATGATTTGATARCATATTTTTTTACATCTACCCCAGGCAGTTAGCAGACAATTTTTCAGTTTTTACTGATTACTGRTCAGCTTATCCCAGAAACATACCTATGGTTTCTACCATTTGGCCATATTGCAATGGGGAAACCAGTCTCCTAGCACACATGCAGCTTCTAATTTATCCTCCTTCAAATTCCATATTATAATTCACACCTGCCTTGAAGTCTGCTGGTCAACTGGAATTTCTCTCTTTCTATTTCCTTTCTACCTTTTCATTTGTACTAGTTTCCTATTCCTGCCATTTCTCATCTCTTTCTAACCATAATTAAAATCCAACATATGAAACTAGTAAAACTGTGCCAGTTGTTCACAATGGTAATGTTTTCTTCCTCCCATTTCCTACACATTACTAATTTTTATTTCAGTTTGTTAACCCTTAAAGGCAGGGATGGTCTCTTCTCTTTGGGTTTRTCTGCACAGTCTTGCAGGCAGACACAAGTTCATGCTGCCTGCGTTCTAATAGGAGGTGAGCCAGTTCTGAACCAAAGGCTACAAAGCTGCCATTAATTTGCTAGTGCCTTCAAGGTAATAAGCCATTCTAAGGGCCTGGACATACTATCATGGACTCATCTCTTGGCTAGCATGGTAATACAACTCTGGTTTGGAGCTGGATAATGTCCTGCGCAACAAAGAATGCTTGGAACAAACTTGTGCTCATCTAAAAAAGACATGCTGTTTGTGCACATAAACCATTAATTAGTAACAATCTTTTTCATTTTTATTGTTGTTGGTATTGCTAGATCCTTTAATAYTGTGAATCAATAAAATGTTCATTTATTAATATTACAGATATTGTGCTGCATGTCAACACTTACCCATTTAGATGTTTAAGCATTTGAGAATGTGGGCTTTGAATTCTAATTCAGACCATACTATCTTTCATATGCTAATACTTCATGTGAGGAATTCCAATGGAAAATATAAAAATTGGGATATTTTAAGTACGATAAAAAATATACAAAAGAATTTTCCTAGTTTTTTTTTTATTATTCATTTATTTTAAGGAGTTCAAGACTACAGGTTTAGGTCAATTAGGCAGTCTTAGCCACATATACAAGGAGTTAGATTAATAATTTTGGAACTGAAAGTTAATTTTATTAATAAAAAGGATTTTCCACAATAGAAGGRGAAACTCCAGCTGTTCCAAATTTGTAGAATGTAAATATGCATTTGCCAAATTTGTAGAATGTTGATATATGTTATCACAAGTATCAGGGAAACGACGTGTCTTGAGTTTGTTTACAACTCCATGCATCCCTAACATTATAAGCTTTTATCATAAAATTGAATTGACAGGAATGTTTCTATATTGTCTGTTTTCTTTATTGTGTGGGAGGTTTTAGTTTTTGGTTATCACATTCTTTCCAAAGAATAACTAGAATATACATATAAATTATTTTACAAATAAATTTATTTAGTGGGTCATATCATGTTTTTATTTCTGAGTGTGTAAATGCAAAATACTTCTATAGATTTAARGGGATTTACTCTCTATTCGCCTCAGTGTAGCTGAGGGAAGACTCTAGCCTAATACGTTACCTTTGCTCTGTGGACATCATACATACCTCTTTGTAATGCAGTGATATATTGTTTAGCTGCAGGACCACTGAGTAGGTACTGTTCTGGCAGAACATCTCTGCTGTACTTGTCTGTCTTTCTGGAATAATCTGTGTTTCTGTATCCCTGCATTCGTAAGATTGATATAGAATCCTATTTTTATATGAACCATTTTGAGTATTTATAGCTCTGAGTTTTTGTGCAGCACTGTTGTGCAAGTGAGTGAAATAAGCCAGCAGTAAAGTTTCTGTTTTCAGCTCTGGCTTTTTCTGCTTATCAAGTGGTTGCTAAATAAGTGTTCTGGGAGGCTGTAATCAGTATGTGCTCCAATAAATAAAATCATGTGCCAGGTGTATGACAGAAAAAAATGGAATATTTACTAAGAAAATGATGTTTCATGAGCCTATTGGTTTTTTTAAAAAACTGAATCATTTAAACAAGTGCATAAGAAAATTGCCGAAGACTGGCAAAAAGTCTTTGCCTTATTAGAAAACACACACACTTTTTATACAATAAGAGCTTATTAATCTAGATTTTTCAAAAACAACATGCAGAAGAATTGTCAGAAAAGATATCATTCCACTTTTCATGTGCAAAAAGCAAACTTATGGTTGTGTGTCAGTTTKGGGCAAAAATGCCTGCACATGTGCAAATGCATTTTTTTTTGGTGCAAAATATAAAGCTGTTGTTTGGAATTATCCTWCCATTAATTCAAAACTGTTTATTTTAGAAAACAGATGTATTCARCTCACACTTCCATGTATAAAAGTTGTGCTTTGAGATATTGGACAATGTGATTCAGGTGAAAGCAACTGTTTTGGAGGCAAACTTTAGCCTGACATTTTTTTTGAAATATTTCCAAATCCTTCCTGGTTCATTCCCTATTGTAGCRGGCACTCCTAGCCTCTCTGTTGCAAAGCTGCTAAGAGTCTTGAATCTGAGCCCTCCTTATGTTTTGTCTTTGAAAATAGTTCTAGCATCCCATTTCTGTTTTTTTCATTTCAACCGTTTTTCACAGAGATGCCTTTTCCGAGTTGTTTCTGATCTTTGAGCCCTCTCAGCCGAAGAGGAAGCCAGCATCTTACAGGGATGTTGATTCTAGATTGACCCTAATCATATGATCCTGCCAAGTCCCAAAGGGATTCTGCTTGAAAAGAAATTCCCAGGTCATGGAATACCATCCTTTCTCAATATGGGCAATCAAATAACATAACCTTTTTCCAAATTTATCGAACTCTATCTTTTCTTACTTGAAAACTGTATCAAAATGTTACTCCTGCAGCGTTAGAAACCTCCTCCTCCTTTTCGGGCTATATTCATGTTCTGTTTATGCTATTTGTTCTAGTGCTAGCATGGTTGTTYCTTCTGTATAACTTGTTCTCATTCTTTGATTATTATCCTACTGATAATAATACTGATGTTATCCTGCAGATAACTTTGATGATTATGTACTGTATTTTTCAATGCAATATTACCCCTTCCCAGCTTTTATCTCACTAAAGTATAAAAGTTAAACTGTTCTGGTCTTTAATGTGATACAATCGTCATTCTCTTGATCATCATAGTAAACTTTCCTTGTATCTGTTCCTATTTTTATTCCATTTTCCTGAGATAATTTGTAAAGAATATGCCACTTTGTGTTGTGTATTTTTGTTTTTATGTATCTGCTGACATAGCACCCAGGATATATTTTAGAATCAAATTTCCTTTTTCCTGTCTGCAACTCATTCATAGAGCATAGTGATTCTGTGATGGAAAGGTAGTGTGAGCTCTTGTTCCTTTTTGCTGGTTTCACTTGTGGTACCTTAAACCTACAGGACCCCAGTTCTAGATATAAGGATCTGAAAGAATGTACTTTGAACTGGTTAAATTTCCTTCAATGTCTATTTGTTTCATCCTCAGGAAATACCTGTATCTTCCAATATGATAAATCAACATCTGGGTTCACAATGTCTCCCAACTTGCTGTCCATAGCAAATTTCATGAACATTCTCATCTTTTATACCAGAGTCTTTAGTGACAGTGAAACTATTAAATGTTATTCCAAACCTTTTATGTAGAAATCCCAGTAGTATCTTCCATGTGGCCTAATAGTTCCTTTTTGTAAAGCTTACTGTAAAAMTTTATCCAGCACTATCTTACAGGTTTTGTACTAATCATCATTTTCTTGAATTTAACTGATAATCACATATGCTACTATTCAAATATTTTACATTGTTCTATTAGTCTTTTAGAAATACATTAGATTTACCTCATTGCTGGCTATTGCTGACTTAACGTTTCCATCCCAAGTAGCATGTCTTCCGTACTTTCAACTATTCTTTAAAATTTCTTCTAAGTCTTAACGTACTGCTGAGATGTGAATAACTGGCTTGTAGTGATCTGGGAAACTTTCTACTTGCTCTTAAAATATAGATAAAATGTTTGCTTTTCCTCATTTTTGGCATGTTTTTAATTGATTTTTTTTTAATTTAAATGTTGCAAATGAGCATGCAATATTGTCTACTAGTTCATTCATGGTTATGACAAGAAATTTTTTCCCCATGATTTAAATATTTATGCTCCTTGAGTATTGCTTTCACTTGCAATGAAAATTTGAGACCAATCTGCCTTGGTGCTCTCTGTCTATAGAAAACTGCATTTTTTAATTATGCATCTAGGAGAATTGTATTATATCAAATAAATAGAGTCTAGAGATAATTCAAAATCATTGTGTCATTTAGCTTGAGTCTCTTCCTTCTCTTCTGCTATCACAGATCTGTGTTCAGGTCTTAGATCCCATCCCTGCTAGAACTGGGGGCAGTAAATACTCCTCTATTCTGAAAGAAATTTGAATCTGGAACTCCACCTGAAGGTGTCTGAAAGCTTCATTCATATTATATGCCGGGAAGTTCAGCACCGCTGTCAGAAAATTCTGTCTCTATGTATTGATTTAGGCAGGCATTAAACACCCGCTTTCTTTCCTAGATTAATAAGCAGATTTCAGTTTTTGAAAGTGTGTTTCTGAATGTCCATTGGCTCATGGATTTTTCAATAGAGTTGGACATTTCATTTTTACTCTCAATGATATTGAAATATTATGAAGTCAGGAAAAATCTGCTCTTGCTCTCAATATCTTTTGATGCAGATTATGGAGTCTTGCTGACCATGCCTTGATAGCGCGTTGCAATATGGAAGAAGCCGTGCGCAGTGTGTCTTTCAGTCCTGATGGGTCGCAGTTAGGACTTGGAATGAAAGATGGCTCCTTCATTGTTCTCMGAGTAAGGTAAGATGAGAGAACTTGAACCTCATGCAAGCAGTTTGTTTTTCCAAGTAGCTCAAGACTACATTATAAAGTCTTCTATTCCTATAAAAAYTATTAGATATTTTGTCAGAAAAAATATTGAGCAAAAATTGAACATATGCTTCAAAAATAGCACTTGGTATTTTAAGAGGTGGTAGTCTGGCAGTGAGTAGCAAACCTATGTTTTATTTAGATTCAGAATATTAGCTTTTAGTAATGATGTTGATAAGCTTAAAATTTTCAAGTTTGACTTTTTTCTTCTGTTTATTCTGAAATTATACAAATACTCTGTGAAAAGAAACACATAATAGACACAACACAGTTTTGAGACATATCTCCTTGATCTTATAGCTCATTTCCCTCCATGACTACTAGGCAAAATAGTCCCTTCAGTGACCGAAAGACATTTTTAAAGTATTTGCAAGATATTTGCAAATTCTGCTTCCATTTTAAATGACAAACCTTTTTTTCTTGACTAAATCTTATATGGTGGGCATTTTCTGTCTGCAGTACCATTYTGGAAAACCTACAAAGGCAGGTGGAACATAAAACTGGATGGGAGGTGGAGTGGGGCTGGAGGTGAAAGAGCCAACCAAATTGCATAATTTCAAAGCACATAACCAATTTTCGTTGATACCTAGAAGAGATTACTGCTTCTTTTAACTTTAATTCGTATCTTTGGTAAACGTATACCTGAAATACTTTAAACTAATCGCTAATAGGAAGGAAAAGCCTGTAAACAATGGAAGATTTGGGAAAAATGCTGTAATGTATTGACATGAATCTTTCTGATCTGATGCTTTTGAATTCTTGGCGGTGAAGGATCTGAATCTAAGGAAGAGTCCAGAGACTGGTTCTATTATCAGTGTTTAATAATAACAGAGAACTAAGAGAACTTATTATTGCCAACACGCTTTTTAAAGAAAAAATGGCTATGAATAAATAGTTTTCCCAACAAAATTTCTGTTGTCACTGACATTTTGGAGTTCCTTTGTAAACAAATATGACTAGGCCTTTTAATTTGTAACTAATGTCCAAAACTTTAATTTCTAACAATTTTTTTCTGACCTGAGCACCTGTTTTATTAACCTTTGCATTCATACCACCACATCCCAGAAATCTCTTTCTTTCTTCAGTTGTTGAGGATTCTCCTTTCTGGACTGTTTTTACAGTTCTATGTATCAGCATTTTAAAGAAATCTTAACAAAATATCTTTTATTATTATAAGTTATAAAGATA
The DNA here is from genome assembly GCF_003343005.1 of Rhea americana. Classification (NCBI taxonomy): domain Eukaryota; kingdom Metazoa; phylum Chordata; class Aves; order Rheiformes; family Rheidae; genus Rhea; species Rhea americana. The sequence continues at coordinate 325,001 of NW_028186473.1, read as the reverse complement.
TTATTTTTATGAATTCGAGTATTTTCATAAATTTGATGCCAATAGCAGTAATTAATTAAAGTAGAAGCCAAGAAAAACATTTAAAAAGATTAAAATGGAGCATTAACAAAAGCATGACACCTGTGGGAGTCATTTCCTTACATCCCAAACATATAATCTGGTGTGAATTGTCCTTATAAATCCAAAATCAATGCCATTGGGAATTGGCTCATCATTCAGTCAATTCACATGGAAGATATTTTTAATYTAATTTTAATTATTATCTCAAAGCCAAAGAATTTGGGTAAGTCTTCTGCCAGAATTCTCTCTGCATTCACTAGAATTGGGGGGTTTATTCCTTGATAGAGTAGGGGTTTATATCAACCATAATTTGGGTAGGGAAGAATTGGATATTTTTCATAAAGCTAGACTGTATAGCTTTTTTTTGAAACAAGGTGACAGTACAAGTATTGTCACTCCTCTGTTTTTCCACTAGGAATAAAAAGAACAAGAAAAATATAACACATTGTTCATGGCATGTGTGATTAACCTTACCTAATTTTATCTGTCTAATTGTTAGCTTCCAAATTAAACTGTTTTTCTGTGTTTCCAAAAGAGTCAATGTTGAGAAATAGGTCTCTAAAAGGCCATTTCAATGGGGTATTGTGAAAGACAGGGTAAGTGCTCTTTAGATGGAACTCTTTCCATTGCCCATCTAAAAGAATTAAAGTCTAGTCTAGTTTATAGTAAACAACTAAGTATTTTACAGCTAAAATTTGGTGAATAGAATGAACTAAGTCATTGACAGGTACAATTTTTTCTACCTTTTGTTTTAAGCATATGCTTATAACCAATGAAAACAGAAGGAGCATTTCAAAAAAAATTTTTTTTCTGAAATCTGTTTTCTCTCTACAAAGTATTCAGAGTACCTGTCTTCATATTTGTCTTAAATATTTGTGGATTGTATGTTCTCAAGTCTACAGTTTACATTTTCACTATTGATTCTTGCAGAGACATGACAGAGGTAGTTCATATTAAAGACCGAAAAGAAGTAATCCATGAAATGAAATTTTCACCAGACGGGTCTTACCTTGCTGTGGGTTCTAATGATGGCCCAGTGGATATCTATGCGGTTGCTCAGCGGTACAAAAAAATCGGAGAGTGCAACAAATCCTCTAGTTTTATCACTCATATTGACTGGTCTATGGATAGTAAATTCTTGCAAACCAATGATGGTGCAGGAGAAAGACTGTTCTACAAGATGCCTTGTAAGTTTACAAAAGCTCAACAGTTTACATGTTATGAACAAGTAAACTTTTGTGTTGTTGTGAAGAGAACAAGTATGATATAAATAGTAAATCTAAAAGCAGAGTTTCTTGACTGTACCTTACATAAATACCTGTTGTTTGTTTTTAAAATGTGTGTTCACAGTATATACCCACCTTCGGCTCTGGTTAAGTAAGAGCTCCTTTTGCATTTGTATTCATGTAAAATTGTATGTTTTTGTATACCAATTAACTATTTTACAGATTGACTCACTTCAGAACTAAATTTTGGTTCATAAATAACTACCAAAGCATGTCTGTCCCAGTAGCATTTCCTTCAAATGGTGAATAATTCCAGAGTTAATCATTAAAACATTTCTGAAAATTTAATAACTGGAAATGGGAGAATGGTTTGGGTTAACTTAAAGTGCTGATAAAATGATGATGTTTTCAATGTCAGTCAGAGGTCTTACCATTATACAGATCAAACTGGTGAGCACACAAGAGAAGTCCAGAACTGTATCAGCAACAGCAGTGCCTGGACTAGCACAGCCAAAACTACAGTAAAGAGTTTTAAAGAATTTAAATGATTTAGAGATGCCACAGTGTGGTGTCACCCATGTTACCCCAATACCTTTTTTTCATTACTGGGACAAGTCTCATGACTATAAGAAGCTCTAACAGTTTGTAATGGCAGTGTAGAATGGGATTAGAATGAAAGTGTAAAATGYATATTCATTTGTGATCTGCAGCAAGATTTATTCTCACCCCAATAAGTTAATCTATAYCGATTGTATTATGTTGAAAATTTTTCCATATATATTTGAAAGGTTACATTTTTCATATGCTGCTATGGCCTTCAACTGCAGTTATATATACATAYACACACACACACACACACAYATATATATGTATATATATGCCCTATACTTAGCACAATGTGCTTGCAATCGTGCTTGACACCTCTGAGGAATACAGTCCTGTAAAAACATTTTTAGTTGATCTGTAACAGAATGATAAATACTTGATTTATTCTTATCCTTAATTGAGAATACTTTTTAGTATTTAGAAGAATCTGCCAGAGAAAGGAAGAGAATTTTAGGAGTAAGATTTTGTTTTCGTCTAAGCTATTTCAGCAACATTCTTAGTGTGGGGAATCAGGACTGTATCTTTCTTACCAAATTAGAGGTTAATTACGAAATTGAYTGACTGGCTGCATATTGTCTCTTTGAAAGGCAGCTGCTTCTGGCTTCTAGCACATACTCGGGTTAATTCAAAATCTGAATTTCTACTGGCCCTATACTGAAATAAGATTTCATCAGAAGTAAAGTACAAGTGATTTAAACCTTTCTTCGCTGTCATTACAGTGTTAATTTAAATGTGAACAGTTCAACTGGATTCACKTAAGGTTTCTAAAGTCTTATCTTCCCTATTCCTTTTTCTCTATAAGAAATAAGAATAGTTGGAGAATACATTGTTTTTAAGAAATGATGGTTGTTTAGATAACTATTAATGAGTCGTGCATAGATAAAATCCAAGGCACATTAAATTAAGCAAATCCATCATATATTTAGAGTGAGAAGKTTTAGTCGTGTTTGATTAACATTTATATTAAAAGCCTGGAATAATCTATCAACAAGAAATCCATTGGACTTCACATCACTGATAACTTTATATCATTCTGGAATGAAACTTAGAAAGATTCTGTCCGTTTTTAGCAGTTTCAAAAGCAAAAGTATTACTGTGAGTTAATTTCAAATAGTACCTGTAAATTCCATCTAGATTTATCACAAAGTCATAATATATCCAGTTAGCTATAAAATTTTCTCCATTATTAAAGAAGTACCACAGACTCATTGATTCACTGAATATTCAAATTTCAATGACATTGAATAAACAGGACTAACAATTGCTACTAACACATTTCAAAATTCGTTATTTCATAATTTACGTTAGTATTGTTAATCATATAGCACTTATATTCAGGTTAAGGAACACTTAAAGGTGTTCTAGGAATTCGTAGTACGTAAGTGTACTTTTTCTTGAAAATGTTTCTTTAGTAGAAGTGATGGGGAAGTGTGTTTTCTCACCTTAGCATTTTTACTCACAGCAGTGTTATAATTGTTAATGTTAGTGATCTGCACAAATACCACAAATATGAGATTATATTCATAAAATTTCAAATCATTTCTTTTATGTATTGAAACTAAACAAACTTAATGCCTAGAAAAATATACGAATAACTGTGAAGAAAGAAAAGGAGGTTTACTGAAAAACAGATGATGAAACAGCGTATTTACTTGCATATTTTCAGCTGGGAAGCATGTAACTAGCAAAGATGAGATCAAAGGAGTTCATTGGACCTCATGGACCTGTGTGATAGGATCCGAAGTGAATGGAATTTGGCCAAAATATACAAATATTACAGATGTCAACTCTGTGGATGGAAATTATAACAGCTCAGTGCTAGTGACTGGAGATGATTTTGGACTGGTTAAATTATTCAGATTTCCATGCCTAAAGAAAGGTAAGACTGTGCTTTGTGTTTCTGAAGACTACAATGGTAAGCCTCCTGTTATATGTGTATATATTACACTAATGTTATGCTAATATAATAATGAATACTCTTATTTAATTTCCTCAAGATACCTGTTCATAGTTTTGATGAAAGCTAATGAAAGTTAAAGGTACACAACTATGAGACTATGTTTTGCTGATTCTAAAATGATTATTTCRTGTGTGTGATGTTTCTGTGGAGTGGCTATTGTTTTACATTTTTATAACACTTGTTACAGACCAGTTTTTAATGAGATAATGCTTGCCACTTTGCAACACAGTTTGCTTGCTTTTCTTTATTTATTTTTAGACCTTTGACATTTAGTGGAATTTTCATGTTTTACCATCTGGAAAATGCCTGCTAATACAAATGGGCTATTACTSTTGTATAATATCTTTCTAAAAACATCCTATCAAAAATAATCCCAGAGCAAGGTTAATATGTATATCTTTTTTGAATAAGAGAAGTTGAATTCTGTCCTTTGGTATTAAAATTTTTCTTTGTGTTGTATTAACACACAGGAATTCAGTTCTTGATTATTTTGTATGTTAATATGTTTTTACCTTTAAAAATAGAGTATATGCCTTCTTCATTTATCTGAACACCTGTAGTTTTATTAAATCGGTAATATGCAATCATTGTTTGTATATAATGCTTTAATTTCAAGACAGTGTCACTGAAAAATGACTCTTGACTCTTGCCTATACTTTTTATATTCTTTTATTTCCTTACTATATGATTTATTCTGTAAAGCTTGGTAGCACTTTTTGATGTTAAAGAAATACACAAAAAAGCTTATGTTAGCTCATATCTATAGAGTTGAAAAAATCTTATGGAATCTAAGAGTTTTAAAATTGCAAACATAGGTATGTGCACGTGCATAAATTATATGTGTAAAATATGAGTATCTTTTAATTTTTCAAATTTATGTTCTGCTTTACTTTATGTGTTACTATAACAAAATGATACAGACCATGTAAAAATGTTCTACATGTGTTTCCCCAAATTAGAAAGCCTGTCCTTTCAAGCATATTTTGTCTGCATATAAATTGCCATTTTCATTGGTACCATTCACTGCAGCAAATAATTGGATCAGGTAGTGTTGAATTTCTGTTGAAATATTTCTAGCAGAGATCACTGATATGCGATCATCTATTTTCCTCTTTTACAAAATATGCAAAGTATGTATTAGAAGAGAATCAGAGATTCTATTGTAACTGTAAACTGAATAGAAATTTTGCTTTTCTTTCTTTACAAGAATCACTCAATAGGAGCAGTGAGTCCTCCTAGTCAGTGGAGAGCACATTATATAGGCAGTAGTTATGTGGCCTAATGGTATTTACATTAATGCAGATAGAATGACATTTACAGTCAGTTTCTGAATCTGTATTCTTGTTGAATAACATWCTTGATAAGCCATAAGAAAGCTGAGCATAAAGCATGTCATTTTTTCTTAAGRCTTTCATCTGTGCAGGAAGACTGACTCCTCTTCATTATTCTCAAACTGAAGGCAGAGGGTATTTCCAATGCTACTTGACTATGCTCATTATAATGGACATTTTTAGTAACCACTGCCTGCGGAGCAGTTGCAAGTAGTGGGCAGGATGGGGCAGCACACTTCATTCAAAGGCATCACTACCGGATCCTTCCYAGGCCTGTAGCATGTCAGCAGCAGGAGATGAAATGTTAGTATGGAGACTTAGAGCAAAATTATGATGATGTACAGTCATATTGAAAAATACTCAAGATAAGCAGATATTTCAGAAAACTTACCCTATATTTAGAAGGGAAGAATGAGTAACGTTATTCAACAGGATGCTGTTTCACACTGACAGAAACTCTAGGTAGGAGCAGTTAATGTGACTGACAGCAGGTGCAGCAAGGCAGTAGTCAAACAGTAAGGGATAATGTTTAAAACTTTCAGGAGTCTTGCAGATGAGGAAAAGAGCTGCAAAAAGCTTAGCCAATTGACCTAATTAAAAAAAAAGTGCAAGTAAACAATTAGAACAGTCAGTTATAGTATGGCAGCAAGATGATACATTATGTGTAAGGTGGTCTGGTGCAATGTCAGATCATTAGGCAGCTCTAATCACAAAATGCTACCCAGATACATCAGTACACCACGAACATTTTGGTTGTTAGTAAGTTCTTCCACTCTACTTGGAGAATTGAAGAAATGGCCCTGTTGTAAAATGAATTAATTTCATAAAATCTAGAGAGGATGTCTGACAAGGATAGAAAAATTCTAAACATTTTTTAGGAGCAAGGTTTTATATTTTCAGAGAAAACACATAGCTCATACGGCCTTCATAGAACATACAATGAAAAGCAGTTGGTCAGAGCTTAAGCACAGTAACCTGAATGTTATAAAAAAAGTGGAAAAACCTGGAGAAAACAGAGTGGTATGTAACCTGTGCTRCTGGTGTTCTGAATGGAATTTTACAACATTATTACCTATTTTAACTAAGAGTGACTTTGATGACCCTCAGTTGAATACTATTCTAATACATTCTTTTGGATAGAGAAATACTATCAAATACTTGAATCTGAAAGAAGTATTCTAAATCATAGTCTGCTCAAATTCCTTGATGCATCGTATCTATGTGGTAACCTGTGATGTCTGAAAGGTTTATGTTGAACTTTCTCTGGCAAAAGTTGTGGAATAGGCACAGGTCTTTTATTTTCCAATTCAGTGAGAGAGAAAGCAAGTTATAGAGCTGGAATGACCATCCCTTTTCATTCTTCATTCCTGAAAGACCATCCCTTTWCATTCTTCATTCCTGAATCAAGCTTTGTTTAATGACCTGGATATTCATCACTTCTTGACGTACCCGTCATGAAGCTTTCCTAATATACTTAAAACTTTCTATTTGTATCCATCATGGTACCGTCTGGTTCTTCTGCATTTGACAGTGTTTTAGCAATGTTTTAGAGCTATTCGTATTGTATCGTCTGGTAATTGTTGGCCAAATTGCTGTTCACCTTTTCCCAGAAACACTCATTGCTTAGTGATAGTTCCCTGTGCCAGACATGCATACTGTGACTCACTACCTTGAGTTCCATATTTCGACTTTCCTTGAGTCTGTGCCCAGATCCTAAGCCAGAAGTGCAAATCCAGCGCTTTRCACAGAGCAAATTTGGGATTGTCTTGACTGGATAGAGGTAATTTCTTCCTTAGAATAGTGTATCTGCTGCCCAGCACCACTTGGAAGTTCTCCATAAGCCAACAGTAGAATATGCACCATTGCCCTAAAGAAAAGGGGAAGCTACTGTTATTCTGCCCTGTCTCCTTATTTAAAGTGCTAATTCTGTGTGTCAGGAAGGCTAAGTAACTGGAGTGTTATTGTGYGTTTATGCAAATTCTGGAAACATGCTATGGGCTATAGGCATTTCMTGTGAGCCCACACAGTGATGTGTAGCAGCTGCCAGCAGGCTGGAGTCCTGTGTTGYTGGGAAGTCTTGCGGAGCTTGTGTAAGACACACAGTGTGAATATTCCTCAGACTTGCTTTCTGTATTRTACTTCAGGCTTCACTTGTAGCTTGCAACATTCCTTTATTGAATAAGTAAAGCTAAATAAACAATTAGGCTTACCATAGTTTTCAGTGATTATCTTGGTATCTATCAGTGTATTTTCAAATAGTGAGTTTCAATTTAAGTGTATAAGTCAAGTTAGTATGTGCACATTTCACATTAGTATTAGTGGACATAAAGATGAGAAATTAACCCATATGTATCTAGTCTTCCTGCCAACATATGTGTGCTTGTACAAAAGCTGTTGCGAATGTATAGTTTAACGTGCTATTTAGATATTACATTTTCAGAAATGACCTCAATAAAACTTTACATCATATCAAAATAGCATCAACACCAGAAGCACTACTGTAAATCAGCAAAAGTTTTGCTAGTAACAATTTCAGAAACTTCAGTGGAGTTTGAGTATTTGTTGGTGTGTACGAAAGTAGCGTTGTGTGAACTATTCAGTTCATAAGTGTACAAGGCTGTTCATCTCTTTTAGCATAGATTTTTTTCCTCAGTATTTGCACTGTATGCATAAAGCCAACAAAACGAAGTAAAACAGCCTTTTGGCGTACCATCATCTTCAGTGTTTAGGTTCATATAAGTGTATTTTCTGATRGTGAGTTTGAATTTATGTGTAAATACATACTTGCATGTGCACAATTCACATTAGCATTAATAGACATAAAGAGAAGAATTTCACAGTCCTTCCTGCCAATGTTTAAGTAATTTTCTGAAAACTGRAGGGAACGTATAGTTCATATTATTTCATGGCATTTTTTTATATTATAATCTAATAATACTAGTTATTAATACTAGTATATTAAATTATAATATATTAATACTAATATATTATAATCTAATAATTACTAGTATAATCTAGTAATACTAGAATATCAAAACAAAWTTTTCAGGCATTTGAATATTTTTATAACTTTGTTTTCATTTTTTTTAAAGAATATATAGATTATTTCCATTAAAAGCCTAACATTGTTAGCTACACTGGTAATTTTTTATTTCCTGCATACTAACAGTTCTTTTTCTGTACTCTAGGAGCTAAATTTAGAAAGTATGTTGGCCATTCAGCACATGTAACCAATGTCCGTTGGTCCCATGATTTTCAGTGGGTTTTAAGTACAGGAGGTGCTGATCACTCTGTTTTTCAATGGAGATTTATTCCAGAAGGTATAACAAATGGCATTGTTGAAACTGCTCCACAAGGTAAAAATGATCTCTTCTGAATATTTATTTATCGTATTTATTAAAAAAGAAAGAATGCAGCACTGATGTTTAGTGAATGAATGGAAAATGCTTTTAAAATAAATCCCTGAAATGACATATACTTACCATGTTTCTGAAATGACATACACTTACTGTGTTTGAGACCCTTTACCTTTCATAGACTATCAGTTGCTGCAGGCAGAGTTCATTAAAAACTCTTTTGTGGGCTGCACTATTGTATGTTTAGGAATATTCTGGCAATGTTTGTCAAAGCATGTCAGAAAAAGACATTGAGGGGAGATTACTAGATCAAAGTCAGTTTTCAAAAGTAGCCATCTAACCTGTCTTCAGAAGTCTGACTGCACATGTTGTTTAATTGCATTTTAATTGCAAATTCATACGTATATGATAGCTRTACTTTAGATATTTTTATAATATTCATGATATTTAGAACATTTTACAAAAGCAATGCAAACTACATMATGTCATTTGCTGAAAATTGGAATCCCTTAAGCAAAAGGGCAAAAATTCACTCAAATCTGCAGAATTTTGTAAAAAAGACTGTGATCACACTACAGATTTTTATTTAATATTTCTTTATGTTTTCACTTCAGAGCCTACATACAGAAAACTGTATCCTCTCAAATAATGGAAATGTACTAGTAACTACTCAGTTCTTCTCCTTTCCCCTGCCCCTCTCTTGCCCCAGGAATTGAATCAGGAGAAACAGAAATGAAAGCTGACACATTCAGTCAGCCCGTGGGAATTTTACAAGCTACTTAAGCTTCCAAAGTTGTTGCATACTGTTTTGCATATAGTCTGTATTAAATGAAAACATTGCATACTATTTTCTTGTGAACAGATATCTTATATTTGGATTTTATTTTATGCAGAGGGTATTAYTGATTCCTACAGTGAAGAATCAGATTCTGATTTATCTGATGTGCCAGAACTAGATTCTGACATAGARCAGGAAGCTCAAATCAATTATGATCGTCAGGTGAGTGCAAATTAATGTACAGTTATGTAAATCCAATTGTCAAATGWTTTATCATGACTGTTCAGTAAAGATAGTAAAAGGGGTCTGCAGCTAGTTCATCAGCCTACTTTAAGATGATACGATGACGGTATTAACTGGTGATGCAACAATATACATAAAAGCAGAGTTTACTTTAGCTGTAGATRAGAATTTGGAAGGATTTGAAGAAAAATTATTGGTGTATATACAACCATATATTAGAATACAGAATGTATCTTAAAGAGCACAACTTCTAAACAGTTTCTTGAGAGTTCATTGCTATTCCTGTTTCCATGAGAGGTGTTACAGAAGACTCTTCAGTCCCATGAAATTCAGAAACCTATTTTGCACGGAGTTTTTTATGAAAACTTAAGCATATTTGAAGTATTTAATCCTCTTAATGAGTATGAAACCAGTGCAATATATTGTTTGATGACAGATTCTTTTTAATTCCCAAGGACAACAGATATATAACATCTTTATATAACGTCTTTACTTCAACTTTCAAGTCCTACTCAGTGAGCTCTTAGCCCCTCCCCACCCCTCACTCAAAGGAAAAACTCRCTATTATCTTTTTCTCATGATCATACTGCAAATGCTTCTCTTACCTTCTCTTTGAATTTCTGGTGGTTTCTCTCCCAGCACCTTCTGTACTTCTACCTGTGCCTTTTTCCACTTGGACTCTTTATCTTTTSTGAAAACCCTTCCATTACATAGCTTAGTTTCTGTCTGGTTTTGTAAGAGCTCCGTGKTTTGAATAGTGGTTTTATTTCTTCAAAATATCTTAACAACTTATATTCATCTTAACTAAATGACATCTCATAGCCTTCAGCTTTGCTGAAGTGTCAGGGCCTGAGCAGCATGCTCAGCTGGTTGCCCAAGGCCAACTCCCTGGTACGAGCTGTCTTGAAGAAAGAGCTGGAAAGATGTCACGGTGGAGGCTTCCCTTAGTTCGCTTCACAGCTGCTTTTAAGCTAAAGCTGTCACCCTTGGCCTCCCCAGAGCTGCTCTGCAGCTTCATTGCAGCTACGCTTGTGCCTAACCATGTGCCCCATTGATTTGAACCCACAGCCTGACCTTCTGGCTTGACCTCAGACCTGCCTTGTCATGATGGCCAGTGCCTGGCAATCACTGGCCTGTGGATTGTCCATCAATCACTGGCCATAGTCCAGAGACAGTAACTAGGGGCCAGTAACTGTCCCTGGTTACTGTCTCTGGACCAGATCCTGAATTGCTAATTTGACTTCCCAACTTCAGGTTGAACCTGCTTAAGCACTATAGGCTTGTCTGGTGACTTAGACTCTTGGCTGAACRTGGTTACTGTCACCAGGACTGCTGTGCTGTGGGACTGCAAAGTTGTCAGTGAGGCTACTCCTTCAGCTGGGCTTGTCATCATGCTCTGCTCTGGGTTCCCTTTCTTTCATGAMACAGGTTTGCCTTGCTGCTCGTTGACATGCAGGTTTCAACCTGCATCATAAGATTACACTCACACTACTATATTAAAAAAACATTATTCAAGTCACAAAGTTACATAAGGTTTAGAAAATGCCATAATAAATCATAGCTTAGCTCTTTTTAGGTGCATGGATTATCATTACGTACTACTTTTCTGAAGGACTTCTACCTCATTTGGTATACAGGATCTTTAGTTCTTACCTAACAAGAAGATATTCAATCCTTTTTTATTCATCAATTAGTTTTATGGCCTTCTTTACTGTGCACTAATCAAATATGTCTCTGAAGACAAAATTATTACCTTCGTCATGGGTCTTACCATTCTATTCATTACACTGAGTGCTTTGCAAACGTTGATCTTTATAACAGTCTATGGCACAGAAAGATGGTATTATCCATGTTTTGAAGGCAAGGAAACATTGGTATTTATTTTGCAATCTCTCTTCTTATTTTGACTTTGATTTTGAAATAGCTGGGACCTGCTTTTCAGGAGCCACTGTTATTATAAGTGAAGGTGACTTGTCAGCTTGAGCCGTTACTTTATCTGTTGCAATGGTGAGAGGTTCTTCTGCGGACCAGAACTGGGATCCTGTACTAAGCACTCAGAGCATGAAAAATACACAGTAAGCTTGGATCAAGTTGATTTGAGTGGCTTAATGGTCAGCATAGAGCAGCTTTCTAGAATACTGAAGGATCATATCTAGTGTTTCATGCTTTACCAAGTACTAGCCTTTTTCTTTTTCTGTTCTCAAGTCTCACTGTAATGCTTATTGTGGCCTACTACTTTTCTTCTCTTTCTCCTGAATTTTCTTCTGGATTCAGRTCAGCATTCTCCTCCACATCATCTACGTGCCAAAAAGGGTATCTGGAATTAAAACTAAAATGAAAAAGCAACTATAGGAAGTAACACCACAATATTTCAGACAGGTTAATGCATGAAAAAAAAAGCAACTTAAAATAGGAATTTTTATAAGAAGTGTGAGACAACCTTAATCATAGATTGTATTTAGTATTTTATTAGAGGAAGTCATTTACAAATGTATATAGGGATTTAAAAACATGAATTCTATTTTGAAAAATGAGTTTTTTTTTTTTAATTTTAATAGCTGAAGCAGTACAAAGGTTTCTAGTCATTTGGATATATTAGAAAATGTTAATCCTAATACTGTGTTTCATGAGTAGCATCCACTAAGGAGCAAGGGTAAATGGATAAAAATATTCAGGACAGAGTATAATACATATGAGTGATAGATRAAATATGTCAAGGCTCTACTGACCTACCATTTCAAAAGCTTGTCTCTAATTATATGAACATCTGGCTAGTGAAAATCCGGTAYGCCATCTCTGCAGTTAGATAGATTTACATGGAATCCTGTAGGAATAGCGATTTCATTGTCCTTTTGAAAAAACAAAGAACTGTAGATACAAAAAGCAAATAATTTAAAGCTGTATGTCAGTGTTACAGTGGATTTTGTTTGGTGCCACAGCCAACTGAAATATCTTTAGCATCAACACAGAGTTTCAGCATTWTTAAAAGACTGAAATGTATAATATTTTGTATCTTTAGTATTTTTATAAAGCCATGATTCTACTTTAGGATTCTGCCGACATTTACAAATCACTTACGTGCTGTTGGTTACTGTATATTTCACCATAAACCCTAAATATAATTAACTCATTACGTTCAGCTTTGAGTACGTATACTGAAGCACCATATGAAGCTAAAAAAGATACTTAAAGATCCAACCAATACTTAAAATCCTTTTTACTAGGTGACCCTGGAATCCTCTAGAATAAGTACGTTCTTTGACTGATGCTCCAGACCGTTCTAGGCCCCTCAGATGTGAASGGACTTCACTGTCTGGAAAAGATTTATAATTAAGTTCTGTAGGCGGGGGATAGTGGCTTATGCTGCATTTTATCTACTGAACATCACATTAACATATATTAAATTCTAATACTGAAAGTCACTGTTTTGTGTGCATATACAAACATGTAGAAAACTTGAGATATGTAATTAACTTTAACAATTATTCTGTAGGTTTACAAAGAAGACCTACCTCAGCTGAAACAGCAAAGTAAAGAGAAAAATCATTCTGTACCTTTCCTTAAAAGAGAGCGAGCACCTGAGGACAGTTTAAAATTGCAGTTTATACACGGGTATAGTAATATTAGATAATATTTTTTTGCTTTTTTGTCATTAGTAAAGCATCCTAGTAGTTTAAATCCATTCATTTTAGAGTGTTCAGCAGAGCATTTTTCACTGCTTACTCACAAATTAATTTAGTTTGTATTTGTAATTTTTGGAATATCAACCACAAATTTCCTTTTCTTTCAGTTGTTGTTTTTGAAGGAAAAGAGAAAGTTGTAATAGTGTAGCAATGTAATTAATAATACCACAGTATTGCATTTTGTAAAATTACCTTTTAAACTAATGGCTGACTGCAACTTATCTTCTCTGGAGCAGAGATTTTCTGTTAAGTTGATCATGAATGCTATAATTTGTAAGAATGCTCGATAGATTTGTACTGGAACCCAAGTCACTGTAAAGCTTCTCTGGATGTAAGCCTACATGAATTTCATGTGCTTTCAGTGAAATCTGTTCTAATTTAGGAGTTTGTTGCAAAGGAAGCGATGAAGATTCATGAATGCCTAATCTTAGTGAAAGTAATCCCTCTGCATATGTGCTATGATGTTTTTGAGCCAGGGAGGCTAGCGCCCCAGCTCTACTCTTTTCGAATCAATGCCCAAATTACTTGCACAACTTGTTACACAAAGTACCAGAATATTTTTGAAACATACTTAACCTGTTTTGTATTTACTTCAGTTATAGAGGCTATGACTGTCGAAATAACTTGTTCTACACACAAACTGGCGAAGTAGTTTATCATATTGCTGCTGTAGCTGTTGTATATAATAGGCAGCAACACACCCAAAGACTTTATCTTGGTCACGACGATGACATTCTCAGTCTAACCATTCACCCAGTGAAAGACTATGTTGCTACTGGTCAGGTGGGTATTAGAAGTGATGATCCTGGCAAAACACAGAAATAAATTTCCTCTACAATTTGTAATTAAGAAAAATGTGGTTCTCTTTGACCTTTAGTGGAATATTTCCTACTAAATATGGGTAAACTACGTATTGTTTCCTATGTCCCTGACAAACTRTTTGGTAATCCAGGACTGGAAGCCATTTGCTATCACTATTAAATTATTCCTGTGTAACAGAAACACTGGCAGTCTAAGGCTGTGGCCTTGCAAAAGTCTTTTATTCGTTTTGAATCACTGCTTTGAATTGTAAAATGCAGGAGTTACGTATTATATCTGTATCTTATGATTTTTTCAGGTTTCATTATGCAGGCTCAATATTTTGGTACTGTAGCAGCATTCAGAGAGATAAAGGCTTCTTTAAGTTGGGTACTGTACTGATATCCAGTAGACTTTCCTGATATAAAGAACCTGTAAGACACAGGGATGACAAATTAGTCAAGCAAGAATGAGGGAAATAAGAAAACAGTAAAAATTGTTAGGGAGTGCAGTTTGTCAGATTAGCAAATGTATTAGTAACAGCAATACTAGAAGGCTGTTTATAGGCATCAGAACACAAGTGGATCTTAAGGAGAGATTTTGAAAATGAGCTCTTGGAAATTATAAAGGCAAGTTTTCTACATAATGAGGAGTGACAGGGGAAAGTACTTAAAAGTATTTAAGCAGAGGAGGCCAGTAGCGTTTAAGATTGAGAACAGTGGAGGAACAAATACTGATGGTCTTCAACATGAATTAGCATGTCAACAAAGCAGGACTAAATCATGAAGGTCCTTAAAAATAAAAAGTGAAATTCAAAAGAAGCTGCTAGAGAGACCTAAAAAGAATACTTATTTGGTCAGAATTGTGAAGTGGCAGTTTGAATGGAAAAGTATCAGTACATTAGTCAAGCTAATGGCCTAGCTGGTGATGTCACTGCAGAGAATAAGCAGATGCTGCACATTTCCTTTACAAAGAAGTGGTGAGATTTAGATTTAAACTCAGCATAGCTGTGTGGAAGTGAATGGTAGACAGCTGAATAAAAGGTGATGCTCACAATCTGAATGACTAAGAGGCTAAAATTGCCCACACTGATGAAAATTAGAGATGGAAGAACAGAGAAGCTAAAAGAGTTCAGTTTAGGGATGTTGAATAGGGATGTTGAATAACAGATGACTGGAGTTCTGTTGAGAAATCTCAGATGAAAAGAAGTTATTTTTGTTCAGAAGAAGACGAGTCTGGAGTTGATAGGGAGATCTCTTGAAACACCAACATAAAAGGGAATTCAATCATTTATGTACATAATCATTCCAAGACAGAGTATAGATGGAGAAAAACAGAGTAAAAAGGACAGCTCCTTCACATGGTAGTCAGGAGGAAAATGAGCAGGATATGGTAACTGAAATTATCCTAGATGTGTGTGAAAATGTTTTGAAAAAAACTGGAGGAGGATGACATTTCAAGGTTGGTAGGCTAGGTGGCCTTTGGGATGAGAGAATATGGCTGTTCTTTTGTAGCTTTGAAGGAAGCCRGTAGGTCAACAAGGATAAGAATATAGCCCTGTGAGCAAGATACTTCCRCTTTTTGTGGGAAGGTAGAAATCAGTTTGGAGAGAATATAAGTGTGAGAGTCTTTCAGAAATCTGAAGAATGTCAAATATAGGAATATGGAAATATTCCTGGGAAGAGAAAGACTTTCCCTTGGACAGAGGTAAAGCTGAGGTCAAATGTTTGTGTTGGTTCTTTTGATGTCAGAGAGATAAAGAAACCTCACGAAACAGGATAAGAGGAAGATTAGGAACTTAYATGATGACTATAAGCACAAGGAAACCTTTCAGTGTCAATGACTGGGGAAAAATGGGAGAAAGTGGTACATGTATAGATGTATAGAGTAAAAGGCAAGGGGGAGGTAAGAAAAAAAGATGAGGGAGAAAGTTATGTCAGCTTTTGTTCTAAGTAAACTAGGGACCCCTGAAGGAAAGAGATGAAAGGGCAGGTGAGGGAGGGTTAAGGAAAGAGTCTGCAAGAGTGTTTTCTTTTAAAAAACAATCTTTAACCTCGAACACTTCTGTGATCTAGTGTATAACATAGAGCCAGGAATGTTTGTTACTGAAAATAAGAGAGCAGTGAACTTTGCAGAGCCTTTTTCACGTGCTTTGCCAAGAACACAGTTTATCAGAGATCTACACTCTGATGTGCCTAAAATGAGGAGCTATGGGTACTCGGCATGGCATCTGCTGGGGAAATTATCAATGAAGAAAATGAAGAGAAGACAAACTGAAGAGAAAGAGAAACTCTTCTTGTCTTGAAGAAGATAAAAGTGGAAAAGTAGTTACCTCTGGAGTGTTTTGAAGTTGTCAAAGTGCTGATTACTGGTATTGGTATGCTTTGAACTTTTTAAAGCAAATATTCTGATTAGCTCTCTTATTTAGGTTGGAAGAGATGCTGCTATTCATGTTTGGGACACACAGACACTGAAGTGTTTATCACTGCTCAAAGGCCAGCATCAAAGAGGAGTGTGTGCACTGGATTTTTCAGGTAAGCAACAACCAACACTTATCTAAAYGATTAATTAAAAAGAAATCCTCAGAATGAAATTTTAGTTTGAATAGATGTGACTATAGTTTTTTTCTTCATAAAAAAGGACATTTTTTGTAATGGAAACAAAATTTACATAAGAGCCTSCTGATAGCTTTGATAAAAACAGTTTGTGTAGCAAAATCAATCACAAGGCCTTTTCTCAATCAATCARTAATTGATTTTTGTGATGTCTACTACATAATACCAAGTATAATACATAATACTTAGTATACTGCTAAACTCAATTGGCTGCATACATGGTGGTATAATAATTTAAGAGCAGACAAAATGATCACTTGAAGTGTATAAATGAGATGGCAATGGATCTGTAGACTTCTACAGTTCTTCAAATTTGCTAACAATGCCCGCATTCTTTGGTGAGTTTACAGAAGTAGATATGACAGTTGTCTACTGTTTCTCCTAAATGCCTTYCTGAGATGGATGACATAAGTTGTCTTGGTTCTCCAAGAGTAATCCCTGTATTAAGCACTGAAAAACATTATCCATATGGTTGTAACTTACGTACTTGTACATCTTTATACAAGTGCTTACAAATTCATTCTCCCTTTTTGTATAAAAAATTGAGATTTTTTTTTTGAAGTGTAGGGTAGATGGTTTCCGATCCTGCAGTGTTACAGTATTTGTAGCACAATGGTATTAACGTTTGTGCCATTACACATTAAGAGGTAGACACTTTTATATCATAGCAGTGMAAAACCATAGCCATCAGATGTATATATATCATATCTGTCGATCTTTCTATCARTCTCTCTCTCTCTAATACATCAATCAAAAAAGAAAAAAAGGAATATTGGTAAAGAATCTGCCCTTCACTACTTGCAGCCTCACTTGGAGGCTAAATTGCATTTTCAAAGGTAACTTAGACAGTCTCAGCACAGTGTAACTCATTTTTGAAACTAGCATAAAAATAACTTTGCTATTTTGAAAATTTTTACCTATAGCCACTATATTCTCACAAAGCAGCCACATCTAGCACAGGATTTAAGCAGAGAGTGCAGAGCTTCATTTTAACCACCTGGACATCTAGTAAATATAGAGACTACATTATGGTCCCTGGAATGCTGCATGCTATTGGATTAAGCATGGTGCTACTCATAATAGGTTCTAAGCTGCTCGGTTTGAGAGTGGGGCACAACTGGAAATGCACAGAGATACAACCATGGTCACTTGAACATTTCRAAGTGTTCAAACACTTCTTCTCTTTAGAAACATGGTAAGAATTCATTATGTTCTTGATTGCATTTATGAGACAGAACTATATGGAAAAAAGTTTACTTCCCCAAAATCTATGGAACTGATTCATATAGCAGTATCAGAATAGGAGTCTTGGTGTTCATCCAGAGCTAGAATTCAAATCTGAAATTGCTGATCCACTGTCTGTGGTGTGTAACTTAGCCCTGAAAGTAGACTTGGTACCACAGGAAGGGAAAATGGATAAGGATGATCTGGACGATATAGTATACGTAGATATTCAAAAACATTTTCATTAAGATCTCTAGTCGAACAAATGTTCATATATTTAGAACATAYGTTATGCTTTACATTTTCAGCCAAAAATAGATTCCTCTGCAGATAGTTATGCTCTGTGTATTAGAATCCATTTACATTTATGAAGTATAAAGCATAAGCTGGACATATACTCTGTGGATATWGATTTCTGTAAAAATATTAAAATTCTTTTTTAAATTATAACCATTGGCATCATTATGACCTTGCTTTAGGCCCTGATCCCAAGAATATGCATCCTGAAGTATATRCATACTGAAGACTTTTCCACTTACTAAGTTACTGGTTTTACTTACGGTCTTTGGTGCTGATAGGAACAGATAGGTGTGCCAATATGCACCTGACTACAGGATCAGAGTGCTAGTTTGGTCCTATGTAGGYAATTTTCATTGTTTTAATAATAGATGTTTCTAAATTAGTTTCAGGTCCCACTGCTTGAAGCTTAAAAAGGAAAACCCAAAACCACAGATACCTTCTTTGGCTGAAAAAGTCCTTGATCCACATACATGTGGCTGACTCAGTGCTACCTTTTCTCTCTGATCTTCCTCACTTTCYAAGGCATCTACTATTGCCCATTATGAAGACAGCATACCAGGCTGGATCACTTTTGTAGGACCATTCTGATGATTTCATGGTTCTAAGGTTATAATTGCATTCGGGCAATGTTTGGTTGTGCCCTCTGGTGGCTAATWTAACATTTATAATTTTGGATATTAATTAGAATGTTTAGCAAGTAATAGTGCATAAAAGCACTGTTTCAAGTGAACAAGSTTTAAATTATATTGTTTTCAAAAGAATTTGTCAACCACATTCCCTTTTCCATAATTGATCTACCCCTTAAAATAATTATTATACTAGAACTACCATAGAGAAATGTGTTCTGTCTTCTTTTATTTTCTTTCTTTTCTCATTAACTTTTCATGTCTCTTTGTTTGTGTCTTTATTTTCATTATTTTTCTATAAACTCAATTTTGGTTTTCTATCTTGTATTTAGAATTGATCTTTTCTTGCCTACTTATACTCCTTCCATCTAGGCCTGTTTCATTCAGCTCCAAAYTCTTTTTCTCTCCCTGCTGCCTGAAGTCCCCATTTTCCTTCTTAACTTGCTTTTCTTAGAACTCAGTCTTGTAAGATGCTGAATACTATGAGCACAGTCCCGCTATAACTATGAGGACCTATTCAGCCTTATGAACTCTGAAGTAGTCCTAATGAAGTCATTTATGCCAGTGGCACTCTTTCTGTTCCTRGAGTTAAATAGGCTTAGGCATGGAGTCCTCAACATCTATTAACTGCTGCRAGATGTAACATTCTAAATCATTGCTTTCATTCACACCTTTAGCTGTCTTYTCAGTTCAATGTTTCTTCCACCTTTATCTTTTCTTCAGTAAAAAAGTCAGGACATCAGCTTCTACTACAATTTATAAAGTTCAGATCTCTTATCACATGCTTCAGCAATTATAGCATGTTTTTATTAAAATTTCATGAAAAGTAATTTGTCTCTCTGAGATTGTTAAAAATAGTTTTGTATATCCTCCTTCCACACACAGTGAGGACTCCAAAATATGTTCAAATTCTGTATGAAATTTTGTTCTTGCTTTTTTTTTCTTTCATTATCAGTGTTGCTGTTTCATTCCTGCAGTAGAAGAGATGATAGAAGTTAATTTTAACCTTGTAACATTCCTTTCTTATTTATAGATTCATTACATTTACTATTAACTTTARCCCTTCGTATCATTATCCAATAATTAATTCTTTTCACCATTTCAAAAGAAATATCATAATGATAATAAATACTTCAAGTAATGTGTAACATGATTTTGGCGTACTTGGACTTTATGAAGTTGAGTTTCGTTATCTTTTTTAATCAAATATATGCCTACTATGCGTAAGTAAAAATATGGGAATTTTCTGTGTCTGCCTTTGGGAAAGGTTAGTTGTTTGATAAGGAATAAGAATATAACCAAAACTTAAATAGGTCAGATATACAAGCGTAATGTAAGATTATGAAGTCAGAAGATCTCATTTTCTAGACAAGAACAACGTGTCTGGTAGTGAGTTAGTTATAAAGTTAAGCAAAACATYTTGCTACTGTCTATAACAAAACCCATTCTGTCGATGATAATGTGATGCAATATATAAAGTCATTTCAGTTAAAAAGAGGAAATATAGATCATGGATAAGAAAAGTGCTCTGTTAATGAGATCTCTGGATTCCAGTCTGAAGGTCATCACATAWCAGGTATACTTCTTGGTGCTAAGTACTGCAGTATAAATCCTGTTTGTGGATAAATTTTCAGAGTGTATAGACTTCAGTCTTCTTAAGAGGTTAAATGGGCTGATAATGTTTCTCAGTTCAGGTGTCTAATTCTGTCTGCAGTCTACTTTAGGAACTGAAGACCCTCTCCATCTTTAGATCCCTCTTAAACATTCACATACATCATGTTATTTGAAGTAAAATTAACAGATTAATACAATGAAAGCCTTTAATTTCTTAGTCCTGAACTTTGTTCATTTTGYTGTTCATCTGCCTTTGAACTCCCCTTTAAGGTGTATAGAAAACATTCTGCACATCCTGTGTGGTATCGATAAATAARTAATAAAAATAATGAACTTCAAAACAATGTTACAATGGATGTGGGAGTAGTCAGATGCTCTAGGTGGTTTTTCCACAGATCTTTCTTTTGTGGAAAAAGTTATTGTCAAGTAATTTCCTGACARTATTTTTAGTTTTATTTCAAAGATTCTTTTCTATGTATTTCACGTGTACGCATATAGATTGGCAGATAGGATTTATTTCATGGTTTGCACTATTTTATTTACACAGTTTATATTTCCAGATAACATAGATACTATTTGTTGAGTTCTATTTTGCATTTGCCACGGGAATAWCAACAAAGATCCAGTATAAGGCAACATTTTTCTCTTACTACTCAGATACAGTACTTGGGAATAAATCCATTTCCTAGATAATAGTCTGATAACCAAATGTATGTATAGTTCTAGATAGTCAAGGAAGTTGAATTTTCCTCCATATCTATAGGACATTACCAAAGACATTACATATCACTCTGCACAGATCACCTTACCCATGAAGTAATTCTGCATTTCATGTACTGTGAAATCTATGGTCAACAGACTAAATCCTCTATCTGGCTTTTCATGTTTCCCCCAAAGTACCCTCAGCTTCTGCACAATATAATTACACTTTTTCTACATTCAGCTCTCCACCACCACTGTAGATGAGGACTCACTCTTCTATGTATAGGTACTATATCTCTTTCATAGTCTAAAATGCCCGGCTTCATTTATAATGCATCATTTGAAATTCAGTGTACAGTATGTTTGTTGTGTTCATTACCTGTTATATTTTCAGTTAAAACCCTGGCATTTTTAACATTGAGTATTGCTTTTGTACAGCTGATGGGAAATGTTTGGCATCTGTTGGGTTAGATGATAATCATGCCATTGTGTTTTGGGATTGGAAAAAAGGAGAAAAGCTAGCAACAACCAGGTAAGAGTACAACTCGGTATGAATGTGCCCTGTGATTACAATTTTATGAACAGTATCATCCACATACATTACTTTGTTTATAGGAATAAACAGAAAACATATCTGAAAACAGTACAGTGTTTTAGAGCTATATATCCATATTAAAAATCTACTATTAAAAAAAMCCTACTGCTAATTATTTGGATCCTGTGAACTATTTCTATCAGGAGTTTCGTAGCCTTTCTGCTACATTGATGTTGTTTCTCATATAATAATTTAAAAGGTCAGTTAATATTTTCTCCCACTTTTATTTCCTGACTCAGGGCATAAGTCATCAGAGATGTCATATTTTCCCTTATGCACTCGATGATATGCTGGGTTACATCAGCGTACATCTGCTACTTACTCTTCTAAAAAGAAAAAAAATATTCCCTCTAATATAAATAGATTCTTCAAGAGCTACTGATTTTGCCTTCCTTCTGAATCAACATTTTCTGAGATATTTGCTCTTGCATTTACAAACTAAGCTTAACTATTAACCCAGTAGTGCTGAAGGAGCTTTTACTTTTGCTTTGCAATCACTTGAAGAAACCAACATTGGGAATATGATAGGGTTATAGTTTGCATGTTTGACTTTTTTTTAAAAAAAATATTGAATTGCAGCAGTTCATTTGTATTAAACTAGTTGTACATGGGAGAAAATTCAAACTGTTTGGGAATCTGATTTATGTCTTACTGTTAGGTAAATAAAAAGTTAACTCTCAAATTTAGATACTTAAATTGTGTAGAACCAATGTAGGCATGGCTTTATATACCTAAGAGGCAAAGAATTCATTTTGTTTACTGTCTGCAACTGTGTAACATTTGGCATTAGTATTTAGGTAGAAATTATTAATATAACAACAAAAAGTGTCTGCAAAAGATAATTTACTTTTAGTATTGTATGGTGACATGTTCCAGAAAAAATAATAAAATTTTCTGCTGGCAGTGCTGTTAGTAGTATGCCATTATTGAATAAAAATAATGGTTTTAATTCAAGTGTGTGTGTACGATAAGCTGTATTCAATCTATAATGTTGTCTCAGGCATCTTTAAAATTGGGCAGTAAGATTTTAAATCCTATTCAAAATTTGCAATGTAGGTCTTCATTAGCAGCACTCTTGTCTGTGTTGTAAAACATGACATTTTAATTTGCTTTCCAGTCCTAGCCTGACTGTCTTTAGACAGATGGTGCTGCAGACTCACAAGCAGAAACATATCTTATATATTCCCATGGAGAACTTCTAAGCTTTTAAAAGGAACATAAGGATGGGCTGTAGAGGCTACCTGTCTCGTTGCTCATGGGGGGAGATAGTAAATACTTGAGGCTTTTTTCAGTGTATAATAATATACATAYTAAATGTATCTACAATTACTGCTATGTTCTACTTTTCAAAATGTGCAGGGTCCTAGTAGTTTATCATCTAAGATGTTCCAATTCATATTATTATTTATTTTTAGATAGTGCCCATAGGTCAGTTCCCCATTCTGGTAAGCACAATAGAATATATATAATAGACAAAAAAATGAGCATGAGAGTTTACATCTAAATTTTAGACATTACCCACAAGCAGAATTCATCTAGAGARTGAAATCTGAAAAATGAAGCGTACATTCACTGTATACAAGCATTCATTATGTTTATTTTGTAGCTGTTTGATAGTTATTTTTTGTGAATATTCTTTTTGCTTAATGTTCTTAGGATGAATTACTTCAGCATGACATCTTAGTTTCCCTTTCTTGTTTCAATCTTCAGAATGTATTTTCATTTATTTCTTTCAGTTCTTCACTGGATAAGTCATATATCTTAGCTTTATAAAGTTCTGTCTAGTTTCATTAAAATCCTTATTGAGTAAGCATCTGCTATTAGAATCAAAACACATCTGAGTTTCTTTTGCTGTCTTTYTATGCCTTCTATGCTGATACAGTGCTGGTCCTACTTGATCCTAGTGTTTTGTACTAGTGGACAGCAATCCCTAGGGGAGCTGAGAGGGGTATTGTCAAATTTATTTACAGTCTAAATCAGTGAACGTCATGCTGTTCTACTTTCTTCATTCTGTGAGAGTGAATGTTCT
Organism: Rhea americana; assembly: GCF_003343005.1. Lineage (NCBI taxonomy): Eukaryota > Metazoa > Chordata > Aves > Rheiformes > Rheidae > Rhea > Rhea americana. Next base: position 301,255 of record NW_028186473.1, on the reverse strand, counting down.
GTGTCAGTCCTTCAGAACACAAAAGCTTACCGGCTTGCTCTTATCATGGATGTATTTTTCAGTCTTACATAATGGGAAATTGGGGTGCAAGTGTAGGTCTCATGCCTAAGCACTGTTCATGCCCCTCAGCAAATCCATACTAGCTTCTCTGAGGGGTCTCATGCTTGGTCAAGCAGCAGGCTGAAGGCAAGACATGCTGTAACCTCCTCCTACCTCGCTTTCTCCCCACAGCCCAAACCTCTCCCTGTCCATGACCAAACATGGAGGTTACAGATCCAAAACGAAGGCAGAGGCACTTCTAGCAGTGTGTTAGTGCACAGCCTCAGAGGACCAGGGCTGCTTACCCATCGTAGCGCACGGGCAGACGTACRCTTGCTGTTTTACAAGGAACTCCTGCACCGGGATGCAATTAGCTTGATTTTGGACTCATGATGGACATGCTATGATTGCGTGATAGAGGCAGTGTGGCCTGCCTGAACTGAAAGGCTCAGTGGGCATCGCTGTAGTAAAGCAGAGGAACAGGAAAAGGAGGAATAGCAAAAAGCTATACTTCAGATGTCAAAGGTATAAAGTGCTATTTTTTGGCTAGACTGATTCACTGAAAGAGAAGGATAAAACCAAGGGGATTATCAGAATCACATGGTTTTTCAGATCTGCTAAATCTGGTAGATAAAAGTGACATGATTACACTATAAAACCTGAGAATCTCAGATTTACAATGTTGACAGAAAAATTAGATCTTTKATTTAGAAATAGAAGTAGAAATAGAAGTAATTACTACTTTGCCTCTGAAAATGTTTTTTGCAGTAGGGAAACTTAAACTTACAAATTCCCATAAAGACATACTCTGAGGAGCATAACTTTGATTACTTGAGAGGTAAATTCGAAGGTGCATRTGCAACTGAACAAACTGTTTTCTAAATTATCATTTTAAAGTTCATTATTTTAATTATCCTCTTAAAGCACAGTTGCTTAGACCTATCACAGCTTTTCTTGACAGAGTATTTTAAATATTTATAAATGGAGGTCTTATCTATTTAAATATTTATTTTGCCCTTTATGCCTTGCCTTAATTGCATTGACCTTTGTTGCCTTCCTCTTCAAGATGGCTTAACTGAACAGAAATTCAGTGGGAAACGATTTTTATTCACCACCTTTCTGTAGTCCAATTTATATACTGTGTATGCTCAAGTACATTCTGCCAGCTCYGTGGGTCAGACTCCCAAGGCTAAACTCTTTCAGATTAGAAATAYGGTTCAGCCTCTTTTTGTTAGATGGGGTAATGATAGCCAGGATAATGTAGGCGTAGCCTCTGTGACCGATGTGCCAATCCTCATATTGTTATAGAGCCATAGAGAGCCATATCTGCACCAGGAATATGACAGATACTGTCATTAGGTTCTCATTGTTAGTGTTATATCCAAAAGACTGTGTCTGATAAGTCCCATACTATGGTATGCCTATATAAAAAAAAAAAAAAAAAGTTTTAAATGTTAAGTCATCCCTTATTATGTTTTTTAATTATTATTTTTATTACAGGGGTCATAAAGATAAAATATTTGTAGTGAAGTGTAATCCACATCGTATAGACAAATTAGTCACAGTTGGGATGAAGCATATCAAATTCTGGCAGCAAGCAGGTACTGTACTGAGTATTTTCTATTTAATTTATTTGAGGTTTTCTCTCTCTCTAATACAGAGACATCACGTTCTCAGTTTAAAAATTTGTTTTATTTGTAAAGGAATTTTCTAGTTATCAGAATACTAAAAGGATCAAAACCTACTTCTCATTCAGCAAATGTCACTTTATTCCTTCTCTTTGGAAGTCATTTCCAAAGAATTGTTTTATTAATTCTAGTCATAATGCTAAGGATTTCTTTTGAGTAAGCATCCTTGACTCTCAGAAAATGTGCATTCCTGTGACTCACTAAAACAGATTATGACCCTTATTGTGAAAAAGCAATCTAAGAATTTTAGGGGCCCCTAGTAGGACTGCTAAAAAACATAGTGCTTGAACTTCAGGTGCTGGTACAAATACTTCAATAATCCTTTGATTTTCAAGGTAGAGCTTTTTTTAGTCATCAGAGAGATACAGAAGCACATGATTCAAGCTGCCAGAATAGAAAGATGAGTTTGAAAACAGACCTTAAAATACTTTCTTGAGCAAAATAAGAAAGACATAAAGAACCAGGTATTTTGCAGAAATTTAGTTGCAGGAATTTATCTGATGGACTAATAATCATGATGTGAGATCACAAGAATCAAGATATTAAAATTTTCATATGACACCAGAATTTCCATTTCTAAATATTGAAAAATGAAATATATATTTTCCATTATTTAAGAACCATTTAAGGTTCTGAAAACTAGTAAGCAAAATGTTCAGAATGAAAAGTCTAGAGTAAAGTAAGTCTATGTAAGAGAACGTAAGTCTAGAGTATTCTGTCATACTGAGAAGGACAGCAGCTTTGGTTTCTGACTGAGGATGGTTTTTCTTCAGGATGGGTTTTTTTTTGTTCTTCATGACWGTTGAACCCTATACACACAACAGGAGTGCTGGATAACAAAGTCTCAGAAAGCATCTCCTGTGTAAAATTCAGCAAAGCTGGTCAGTACAGGGGCAGCTAAAAATAAAACTCAAGACGACTCACAAGTAGATAGTTTTAAGCAGTTCTTGTACTTATACTATACTGTACTGGGTTCAAGTGRTTCAGATGCCCTCAGATTAGAAATTTATATTTTTTCTACATTTTTGATTATGTTCAGGGTATTTTTGTTGTAATTAAATATACTTACATTGCTATTTGCCAAGTTCTTGTACACTCATTTGCATTAAGCAGTAGCTTACTCCAAAAATTATCTCTTTGCAAAGCGATATATTTTGATATGAGTTTTGCTCAGTAGAACTGAGAATGTAAATTTGGTGTTAATATGAAATACGTGATGCCTGAAGTAAGAAGACAATTTTTTTTTATTATTTTGGTACTAGAATTTGTATTTCTGTCTAAATGCGTTCGATTTAATATGTGCATATGGCTACTTCCTGCTTTCCGCACCAAGGCAAAGCAAGCGGATGTGRCCGAGTAAGGTTCTCTGGCGATCCAAATAGAATCAAATCCTGCCATTCATTCTGCAAAACTGCTGTCAAGTTGTCATGTTGTCAATGGACAACTAATACAAACCTCTGATGTCTTTTGTGTAGTTGTGGTCACTTCAGAAGAAGAAAAGGGAGGTTGGCAGGTTGTTCTGTGCAGAAAGTGTTCTGCCAGACATTGTGTTAGTCTTATACAGTTCCTCTCCAAAATTCATCAACTGCTTGGAAATAATAATATGAAATATACAGCCTGTGCTGCTCTAAGACTGTCATTACTAGATTGACTTTCCCATATTATATTTTTCCGTTGTGCACTATAGCTTCAGTATTTCTGTTGTCTGCTGCATCTTAGGAAATAAAAAGAGATGATATGGTCAAGGAAGATATTTGTTTTTTTAAAGTATTGTGGCTACAAACTGATATATAAAAATACTTACTTTGTTTATATTGCAGGTGGAGGCTTCACATCAAAGCGAGGAACATTTGGAAATACTGGAAAAYTGGAAACTATGATGAGTGTCTCATATGGGCGAATAGAAGATCTTGTTTTCTCTGGAGCTGCTACTGGAGACATTTATATCTGGAAGGATACTCTGTTGCTTAAGACAGTGAAAGCCCATGATGGACCTGTATTTGCAATGCATGCTTTGGATAAGGTATTTATCTTCTTATATGATCCATACATCTTCATTATTTTTGTTGCAATATTGCGCTTTAAAAGTCTGTAGCCATATCATCAATCTCCCAATTAAGATTTCAAGTTTTGTACATGTGCGTGTGAGCAATACAATGTTCTCCATTTCACTAACATTGGACATCCGTTAGTAAACAGGACCATAACAGAAAAACAAGGTGCACTGAGCSAAGCTGAATGTGACTAAAAACACAGAATCAATATAAATGAATTGTGATATTTAGTAAGTATGTATTCCTAACACCAGATTACATGTATTTGTGACGTGACCAGTAGCTTTGTGACCTCTAAAAATGTAGAATCTGTTTCTCACTGTGCTCATGCATTTCGTTTTCGTATTTGTAAAACAGGAGAGTAACAGGTAACATAACGTTGCCGCTTTAACTTGATCCCACAAAATGTTTATGCATTATGAATTTCCACAATACGAACCATAGATTTTATATATATATATATATATATATACACACTATACATATATATACTATCACTCTATGTTATCTTCTCATATCAGACTGAAGCTGTTTTTCCACTGGAAATGCACTGGCAAATTGAAGATGATGATTATAGAATACCAGTTTCAACTTTAAAATTATAGCTTGAGAAGAAAAATATTAGCTATAAACATTAAGATTGGATCCCTCTGGCTCAATCCTTTCTGACTCTAACTGATTGCTCCTAGTTTTTCAGTCATTTTTTCTGTGCGATCTTGACACTCCATTTTCTAAATATCCTCATCACTCGCATTATTATTGGCCTGTGATTTATGCTGTGTTTTGCAATTACCTGGCACTGATAAAAAGAATCTACCAAAGGAATTAATCAAACAATCAGTCCCAATCTGTTATCAGAGCTAAGTTTAAAACATCTGTTAAGTTAGTTGAATTTGGAATATCTGCAGAAGGTGATACAACTAACTACTGCCACTTCTAAGGATGATGCATGTACCTTTCTATAGCTTATTTCCATATGCAGAAAAATGTTGTGGTCTAACATCACTGTTTACAGTCGTATGCACTCTATTTGGTTATAGATCTTTAAAATTATAGAATTATAAAATTATAGAACAAAGGCAACTTTCTAAATCTTCTCCTCTTATAGTTTTGTATCATAGGTGTAGGCTCCAATATGAGCAAAGTGTGCAGAGGAATTTATGCTGCATTTGGACATGTCTTTTCATATATTATCTTGAGAGGGCTGATGTTTATACGTGCTTTTCATACTATGATCATACAGGGTTTTGTAACCGGTGGAAAAGATGGAATTGTGGCACTTTGGGATGATATGTTTGAAAGATGTTTGAAGACCTATGCTATTAAAAGAGCAGCACTATCTGCTAGTTCTAAAGGTATTACTTTTTCAGTGTATTTTAATAAGGGCTATATGAATAAAGGTTGGTAAAGTGGCACTAATAAGTGCTATTTCCTTCTCTATTCCCTGATATTTGGCTTTGTTTTCACTAAAGAAATGGTTTTATAAAGAAATGCCACAAGCCTGTTAGTTTGGTTGTTCTAAAATCTGTTCTGTTTTTAGCAACCAGCTTCCTCAAGAGGCCAAAAGAGTCCAAACCGTAGGACTTCAGAGTAGGGTCCCTGTGAATTGGAAAGACCTGTTAAATTGTACTTCCTCTATAGTGAATTGTTTTCAAGGATCMATGTGGAAGTTTGTAAAGCAGTATTCACAGATAATCACAGAATTAATATGAACTTTATGCATCTGAACTCCTTGTATACAGTCACTCTTAAAATAGTAAAATATCAACCTTTGCATTTCTATAGTCCAGAATAGCACAAACTCCACTCYTTTGAACTATTATTTAAATCCATGGATTAGCTAGCAGTTTTATTAGGCAAATATATTTCATGTTTCACAGTTAATCTTAAAGGTTTTAATCATAATTGATGTAAGTGATATGAGGCTCTGTTTGATTTTGCAGTAAAACTTAAATACTTTTGTATTCTTCAGGTTTACTTCTGGAAGACAATCCTTCTATTCGAGCCATCAGTCTAGGACATGGGCATATACTAGTGGGAACTAAAAATGGAGAGATACTTGAAATTGATAAAAGTGGTCCTATGACTCTACTTATTCAGGTATGATACTAATCTTCTGTATCAAAATATTCCCTGTAGGCGTACAAGACATTTGAGGATTTTCCCACTCATTTTCTTTCTGTTTTCACTAATTCTGTTGGCCACCATTCCTTCCTCTGCTCACACAGAAGCTGGTGCTTTATTATAAAAATGTCTTTGAGATTTACTGTGGATTATGAAATTTTGAGAGTAAAACCAAGAGTCCACTGAGTTCAAATGCTATGCTGACCTTTTATGAACTTTTTAGTTTAGGAATCAGTATAAGAATGTAAAGTAAAGAGTAGAACTAATGCAGTTTGTTTATTTTGACAGTGTGACTCCATTTATTTGCTTTTACTGAAATAATACAGCATAGTCTGAAGGTTCCTGTATTTTTCTTTGTGAAAAATCGTTTTAGAGTTGTGACACTTTGGTGACATGCAACTGGCCTTGCATCTGTTGCACGGCATAGAGAGAGCTGTGCAACACATGAAGGATTTTGTGAAGTTTGGTTAGCAAAATTCTCATGTGTATGTCCATTGATACATTTGATGTTTCCTTTTACTATCCTTAATAACCCCTCTGTTTGTATGTAGAAAATAGTATGTATCTTTCACTGAATTCTAATTTGTTACATTTTTACTTTTTCCATAACTGACTAAATTAATGTTAATTGTTTTATAGGGAAAATATTGTGTCTTATCTTTGATATTATTGTTTCCAATCAGTTCTAATCACGTGATCTTTCAGATTTGTATTGCTTGCATGGTAGCCATAGTAACCTAAGATGTGAAAAAATGTATTCTGTTTTATTTTTAACCAGTTAACTACCTTGGAATTGCAATCTCATATTTTTCACTTTGCACGAGTAGTGAGGTGGTGACCAAACAAGTTATCCAGAATGTAAAAAAAAAAAAAAAGTTGTTTAAACCTTGCAGACAGACTTGCCCATACTAGGACTTCAGGATAAGGTCCTGGCTTGGAGGTAGCTCTTTTCTGTACATTCATTTCAAGTCTGGGAGAGAGACTATGTGTATAACAGGGATTTCAGCTAGTATAAGTGGATGAAATTAAGAAAAAGTGTATTTCAGATGGTTACTAAAGGAAACAGACAAGATATTCAGATCTCTCTGAGTGTGGAAATCTTTGAGAGGAGAAGATGAAGGCTTTATTTCCTGAGATTTGTAAAAGGAGATAGGGCAGGATCTATAACACATTATATAAACCAAAAGACATTACTTTCTCCTACATTAAATTGTTTTCTTTAGGGACATATGGAAGGAGAAGTCTGGGGCTTGGCAGCTCATCCTCTCTTGCCTGTCTGTGCAACAGTGAGTGACGATAAAACACTACGAATCTGGGAGCTTTCTTCCCAGCACCGCATGCTGGCGGTGAGGAAGCTCAAAAAAGGTAATCTTCATTTGGCTGTATACTGTGATAGTGATGATACTATTCTCTATCACAGTTCCATCTTTGCTCTCAGTGCACCTCAGAAGCATTAATTAGGTAGGAAGGGGGCATACTCACTAAGAAATTGTAGGCATAGGAAGTACATTGTCTTTGGCATGTGTCAAGTCTATGACATGGGTGGGAAAAAAATAAGATTATAATCCTTTGTAACAAATAATGATAAAATGAACTTTATTTTCCTGTGACTCTAAGGGGAATGATTTTACTTCAGAATCATTTTCCATCCTAAGAATATTTAAAGCCATCATGTTTGTTGCTGACATTAGAAAGTTTTCTTAAAAAGACAAAAGTAAATATTTCTACTCGTTAAGCAAAGTTAGCATTCAGTGGCAATATAAACATTATGTGTTATACCAGCTTCTCTGAAAATGACCAGCTGTCCTCCCCTGTCTTCTGTGTAAAAGTAAACGAACTATGTTGAAATGTTGCCTTCTCAAAATTACTCTTATTTCAGTTGCTCATTCATATTCTTCAGGAAATTTTATGGTGTAAATTCAACATGCTTCATTATTAGTAACAGATCCAAAGCACAGGAACTCTAACCGGCTGAGAAAAAGGAGAGTCAAATGTTTTGGAGAAGTGAATTCAGGGATGGATGAGAATAGCTCCATGAGGGTGTAGTCAGAAATATTGTTGGGCAAAAAGTAAGTGAAGGTAGTACCAGTCTGTGTTAAACACACTCCACCTGAAAGGAACCGTTATTCTATTATATAATGAAGGAGCTTTCAGTCATACAGTGTAGTATCCCTTAAACACATATAGTTATGCTGCTTATGATGGGTCTTTGAATTTTTAAAGGAACTCTTTCTTTATATTTTCTTTGTTGATATTTCTGTGATAGTTGTATTTACAATGTGGCTGGAAGGTGGTATTTGTGCCTAGACCCACTTCAAGATGAATCAAATCGCCATCATCATCTCAAGAACAACCAGAGAATATATTCCTGTTTAAATCGAGTAAAATATATCCATAGCCCTCCTGTCACATAATACATTGTTCTTAATAAATAACAGATCTATTTTAAAAAGTATGTATTTGACACAAAAACATTTCAGTTGCAGTCTGTTGATGGTTTTCTCAATCCCAAGTTTATAAACTGTAAGGTATTCCTTTTCATGTTCTTTTGTAGGTGGAAGATGCTGTGCCTTTTCTCCTGATGGGAAAGCCTTGGCTGTTGGGTTGAATGATGGAAGTTTTCTAGTGGTAAATGCTGACACTGTTGAAGATATGGTCTCTTTCCACCACAGAAAGGAAATGATCTCAGATATAAAGTTTTCACGAGGTATAATCGGATAATAAAGTGGAAGGGCAATGTCTATCTTGAATTTTGCTTTTCTCCTCTAGACATAAGATTGAATATTCAGAAGATAGATTGGTTTTGTGTGTGCTCCATGGCTTTATAGTTTATAAAGTTGTCAGTTCTGTATGTCTGTTTACAGCATAGGGTAATGAGGCCTACCTCTAATTGGGGCCTTGGGGTTATTAGAATAATAAAAATGCTAATAATAATATGTACAGTTTAAACTTTTTTTTTTTTTTTACAGAATCAGGAAAATACCTGGCTGTGGCTTCCCATGATAATTTTGTGGATATTTACAATGTGCTTACCAGCAAAAGAGTTGGCATTTGCAAAGGTGCATCCAGCTATATCACGCACATTGACTGGGACTCAAGAGGTAAAATGTTTGACCAGATGTACAAATTTAAAATGTCTATGAAAGGAAATATTAGATAACTTTTTTTGTACCCGTTATTAGGAGAAACTGTAAATGCTAGTGTAAATGCTTCTTCAACATCAAGCACCATATGGGTTCAGTGCAATTACATTTGTTGGTGGAATTCATCCTCACTTGTAGCATTTGTACCAGAGTACATGGTACTGTGACAACATATGGCTAAAATGTCACTTATGGGCATAATACTGCTTTTCTTTGCCCTGTTCTTTTGTAGTTTTGTAGTATGTGGCACGTTTTTCTTTTACACTTTTTATGTCTAATTTCCTGTCTTCTTTACTGAGCATTACATGGCAATCACTGCAATGAAGTTAGAGTCACAGCTAATTAAATTTGACAGGAYTGATGGTGAGCTTATGCAGACCTAATATAGTTCTGTATGGAACCACCTGTGTGTTTGAGCATCGCTTCCCTTGTTATGCTAGTTCCAAAGCGCAGTGCAAGTTCGCTTGCAGTAGCTAAACTCCTTTCTGAATCTATTCAGGTTTGGATGCCATTTCTGAGCTAGTAAGTCATGTTGAAATTGAGCTGGTAGCATGTGCTTGCTTAAAACCTTGATAAGCTAAGTACTGATAGTTGCACACATAATAATAGCAATTTGTCTGATAAGACTTATATACCTRTATTAGCCATTTCTTAGATATGTTACATGTACAAATATGAAGTACAAGAAAACTGAAAAATCTTTGTCCTTAAGGATATTTATTGTAATGATGTTTAATTTAATATTTAATGATATTTATTACGTTTGGAGAAGATATGTAGGAGAATATTCCTTCACTTTATACTGTTTGCCTTTTTCCTGAGATACATGTCCATTTTTTCCCTTTCATCTCTGTCTTAGTAATAGCCATAAAGGCAGCAGACTCAATAGAAAATATTTTCCRTAGAGTAACTGGTTGTTTTTCTTCACTACAACAAAATAGCATATTGTAAATAGTAGATAATAATGGAATAGATAGATGAGTATCACAGTTATTGGTGGTGCTCTGAAACTCCTGAAACCATAGTAAATAAACCTCTAATGTAACAGATTAATAGATTAAATTGTATGACTTATGTTATACAAGTGAGATAGGACTTTTTTTTTTTTTTTAGGACATACAGGACATTTTACTCTTGTAGTCCTGTATTGCATTCTTGGTTGTCAGTGATTCCCACAGACCRAACATAGCTCACAGAGCAAAGGCCAGATGCCCAGGCAAAATAAAGCAGTGGGAACTGCACCAGTTCGTAACAATTGGTAATCTTATCTAGTGTTTCACAGTAAATGAATGCTTTCCCTGTAGTTATACAGTTTAGATATTGCAGCACTGATCCTATAATAAATCCCTAAATTATTTCTTAAGCTGGTATAGTTGTTGTTACAATTTGAGAAATTCAGAAAAATGCCTTTGATTTTTGGTGAGATTTATAAAGAAGGTATTTATATCAAATATTGCAAAACTGAATTTGATTTTACATCTTCATTTAATGAGCAAATACTTGCTAGCATACCATCAATCCCATACAAAGTTATCTATCACAGTATTTGTATGGGACTGTAAAAGTTCACATTCAAAAATGGTTTGTTGTACAGCTGCCTAACCGTATACGAGTTAGGCAGCACCAAATAGATTGCAACCTACAATATTTTTAACTTATTGCAGATCTGTCTTGCAAAATTGTCATGAAAATGAATAGCGCAGGTGTGAAATCTGTTTTACTTTTCATTATCATGATCATGAAAACATAAACAAAATATTGCTCATCAAAAGCAATTATTTGCTGCAAGACAGTATTTTTTCAAGAATGTTGGGTGATATTTAAAATACTACTTCTGTAGTGAATCAAGGGTATAGGATTTTCAAGAGAGTGATTCTAAGCATCTGTTTGCTTTTGCACTAAATAACTCTCTGGATGATAATTTAATAGGTAAACCCCAGGAATCTCTTCATTCAATAAAAAGAAAGTTCATAATATTCGTAATAATGGATAAGATTCATAATAAACTCTTATTTCATATCCAGGAAAGTTATTGCAAGTCAATTCTGGTGCCAAAGAACAACTATTTTTTGAAGCACCAAGGGGGAAAAGGCATATTATAAGAATTGCTGAGGTATGAATTATGCTTACTGGATTTTTTTATTGTAAAAGTTATTTTCCTGTTTTGTTGGAAATCAGCATATTCTGTCTGCAAATGGTATTTTTTCCTTTTAAAATAGTATCTTGAGAGTGATTAGAATTAGAATTATTTAGTCATTCTGTGTAGTGTCTTTATTAGCATTTGTAAATGGAAGCCCCTGTAAGTTTCTGTCAGTATCCGTAAGCTCATTTTTGTATGTTTAATAGCAGTCATTTCCCATAATCTTTCCCTGAACAGTCACTTGTTTTCTGTGTAGTCAACATGCGTTCAGTTTATAAACCATCTTTAAAGAATGTGACCTGGCTTTTAAGGATGTTGATTATTTGTAACACATAATGATTCTACAGAAGTGGCTGATGTTTAGCACCTCTGAAAATCTTTCAGTTTTGTATCCAAATATGCTCTACCTTTCCTTGTTTTAAATTATTTTTAAGAGTTTTGATAAGAAGATGTGCATTTTTTATTAATTAACTGGAAATAGTAAGCACTTTCTAACCAAAGTAAAATATTTTACTTTAATATCAGAGACAGAAAAATATAAGCATTAAACCAGTTCATACTGGCCACGAGTTAAGATGATTTCATTTGGTGAAATTTTGATTGCAGATAGAGAAGATYGAGTGGGACACCTGGACATGTGTTCTTGGTCCTACTTGTGAAGGAATTTGGCCCATGCACAGTGATGTCACCGTTGTAAATGCAGCTAGCCTTACCAAAGATGGAACACTATTAGCTACAGGGGATGATTTTGGTTTTGTGAAGCTTTTTTCATACCCAGTAAAGGTAATAAGTGGTGTTTATTTCTCTGATTAGAAACTGTACTAGAAAGGCAATTAGGGAAGATACTGTTCACAGTATATCAGACTGCTAATATGTGAATTCTTTGTGCTACAGGGCCAACATGCAAAATTCAAGAAGTATGTGGGTCACAGCGCACAGGTAACCAATGTTCGGTGGTTGCATAATGATTCTGTGCTGCTGACTGTAGGTGGTGCTGATACAGCTTTGATGATCTGGACCAGAGAATTTTTGGGCATTCAGGAGAGTAAGCTGGTTGATAGTGAAGAATCAGACACAGATGCAGAAGAAGATGGAGGTAAAAAGGGTTGTATAAAACACGTCTTTAATTTAGTCTTCATTCCACGGAGACTCAGATGTTTAGCTTGAAGTGGGTGAGAAGCATTCATGACTCACTGCAACTCTTCGTTTGCTGTGCTAAAGTTCAGTATAGGGAGAGGTCAATTTCCTTCCTTCTGTTGCTGTAGATCCTCTTGTTTTCTACTCTTCCGTTATGAAACATRGGTAGTTTATTTTGTTTTATTTTTCTAAGGTTATGATAGCGATGTTGCAAGAGAAAAAGCAATTGACTATACCACTAAGATCTATGCAGTAAGCATCCGAGAAATGGAAGGGACAAAACCACATCAACAGCTGAAGGAGATTTCAGTAGAAGAAAGGTATGTCACACAGAGGCATTCATTTCCAAGTGAATTCTGTAATGAATTTCTACATTGCATTCCTTTGAATTGCTTTTCATTGAACTAAAACTAGTTCTTAGAAACATTAACAAGACAGGAACTTTAAAATTCACAGGACAACATTCATAATAGTGTTTATAATGTGATATAACGTGATGGATAAAAATGTGTATATGTAAATAAAACACCTTGTTYTGTGTTGTTCTCTGCTGTTTGCATAAATAGTTATGTTATTTCTTAAATAGTACGTGTAGCTGTGTATATGTTTGTGGCAAGCAATTTGTGATAGGCTGAGCTCATAAATGCTATATGCTTAAGGCTTTTGGTGATATCTTMATTGAAAATTTGTTCTCAGCTACTCATATTTTTATCAAGATTTTACTGTTAAAGCTGGAATATCCCATGGCATGTACTGGCCTAAGCTGAATTATTCTGGGRAAAAAAAGGCATTTTTAAGAACAAATATAGGAAAGGAARTATCTTTATCATAAAAAGCTGCATCTAATTCATAAAGAACCTCCATGGTGTGGATATGAGGTTTGGGAGGAGRCTCACCATGGTGTCAGGCATTCTCATCCTCTTTTGCCTGAGTGTGAACTTTTGAAAAGATCTCAGTTTGTACGTGCTGAATAGGGACTTGCTGGAGTTTAGCACCTAAACTTTTAAAAAATGACATCTGTATTGAGCATATTCTAGCTCTGTTCCTGGGACTGAGCAGAACTTTTATTGCAATTGCTGTCTCAGCTGCTGGAACTTCATCCAGATAATATATTCTGGAATTAAGGTCTAGGAAGCTCCTTTTATGTTCATAATTTTACTCATGATGGTACTTAGGCAGCATGGCAWAGGAGGTGAAAGTGTTTCACTGAAATGTGGAGAGTGAGTAGTTTGGAATGGAAGACAAAGAGAAAAATATATTGCAAGAACTGAACTGTGGGAAGAAACAGAAGAWGATCAAAACAGTACTTGGATGGGTGGGATGGAATGAACGGCAAGGGAAGGATGCATGAGTCAAGATATGAGGTTGGAAAGGAAAAGCTAGAGGTGCATTAGTGCTGGAGATAGGACAGAGGATATTAAAGGAAAGAAAAGAGGTAAGATCTAAGGCCAGTGGAACATATACCAAGGGTAGTAGGTGAGTAAAAAGTTYAATTGGAACAGGTTACTGGGAGAGAAGAGGAGGATCTGGTCTATAAGCAGTAAAGTCCATTCCCCTCATTATCTGGAACTGGAACTAGGTTCTTTTTGTCTCTGTGAAATGTTCTCTGCATTAAGATAGTTGTGAAATAGCTGTGGCATTTATTGGTAATGTGGGTGTCTTACTCCCTTTGGGAGGTGGAGCTTTTTGAAAGGTAAGAGCCTGTGAATGCTGGCAGTTACTGTGTAAACTCAGATGAATAGGAGCCTATACAGTAGGTCTACATGTGTGAATCCAACTGATGACTCAAACTGTGAATCCGGGTAGTTTCTTTTGATGTAATTTCTTTTTATTGGTGGTCATTCTTTTATTTTTTTTTTCTGTTTAAATTTAGAGAATTACAGTAAGAAATGTTAAGGTTGTAAAGTTAAAYGTTAGGAAGTGCCAGAAGTAAGATTCCCATGATACCTTAATTCAGCCCCTTTATGCATTTGTATTTAGAAACTGCATTCACTATATTTCTCTTGTCTGAATTGTAAGATCTTTGTACACATATACTATTCACAGATTGTAGCAAAGTGCCTAGTATAGTGAGAAGGAAGGAGTTGGGGTCCTTCCTTGGTTGGTCCTTTATCTCTGCTGTAGTGAACAATTGCTACTAGTGGCTCCTTTTTTTTCGGAAATGCTTTTTTCTCCACATAAGTAGGGAATGAAGATGCTTGTCACAGAAAAGATTTCTCAGTTAGGTCCTGAGACACAAAGCCTTGCTAACTTGCAGGCAAACATCACAGTTGAGTCATACTGAAATGGAAGACATTACCCAACATTTTAGATAACCTAGAAGTTCTCTATTCCCCAGTCTTTCTTATCTGCCTCAATATTATCTGTAAGTATGCTGTAGTTGCCCAGCATATTTATTAATTATTCTACTTCCAAATTAAAGCAGTATTATCATATTTTCTAATTAGTTTTATTTTAACAAATTTCTTTACTATTTTGCATTAAAAAGATAGGTATCTTTTCTGATCTTTGAAATATCCAGGGAAATAAAGCCTTCCAGATTATAAATTTGTCTTCTGACAATAATGAAAACATATGTTGCTGTAACAAACTCTTAGAAGCCTATTTTTTCTGTTTGCTTGTTGCAAAGGCTGCTGAGTAGAGCAAGTGAGATTAATTCCATATCAATAGTTTAAGAACTTTAACACAGTTGTACTACTAATAAGGTAATGTAAGACCATACAGCATTTAAATAATGTAATGGATTAAATATTTCCAAATATACTCTGGATGTTTAAAATGGAACTTCAGCTTTCATCTATGCTTAATGTTTAACTGTTCAACGTATGTCAACATGGTGYGTGAGAAAGAATTTAAAGCGTAGTTGTTGCTCCTCAGTTTACCCGGTGCATGACTAAATATAATATTGGCAGTGTGGTGGATGCTGTTCCGCCCGCAGGAATCCTGCCCTTTTTAGAGCACAGCAGATACAGTCCTCAGGGAATACAGTGGGCTTGGAAGCACACGATGGTGCTCTGCAGGTTTCCTGCTGCAGCTGTTGCAGAAGCAGAGAGCTGTGGGTAGCAGGAGGAGAGCGCTCTGGAGCCTGCAGGGAACTGCCTGCTTGCTGTTCCTGCTTCTGTCTCAGAGCTCCTGGCTGATGCTTGGCAAATAAAATATTTTTACAGGTAGCCTCTAATTCTGCCTACCTCATTTCCTTTTGTCAACTGTGAAACACGTAAGGATGAATTTGTAGAAATATTGTGTGGTTACAGCTGCAAGTGAAGATAATTTAAGCAGTTCTTTGAGCAACCATGTAACGTATAATCACATTAAGCAAATTGAGGTCTAAAGTTTTTTACTTGAYTGCCCAAAATTTGGGGCTTCTTTTGAGATTTTTGGCTTAAAATATCTGTTGTCCTGATTTTCAAGACATAAAATACAGTTAATAATGCTTCCTAATCTCATATACACCTTTTAGAAAATAATTTATGTTTGCAAAGCTCTTAYGGACTGCAGTGCTGAACCTCATTAGCAGAAAATAATAATTAATAATTAATAACTTTGTATTCAGTGATTGCATAATACGAAACAAATCCTGCATTTGTTGAATGCATATGATAAGAAATACTCAGTAGTTACATTTGCCTTAATCAAAGGCTCCTGACACATTTTTAAATGTCATCTTATAATTATGCATTGTATCAAAATGCATTCACAAAGCAGACTACATCTGGATTGCATAGGAAATCATGATTATGTCATTTCTTAGCTTTTGAGCCTTAACRTCTTTTTATATAAAGTATATAGTCATGAATAAAAGCAAGCAAGCTAATTACATAAATATGTAATACATGTATATRTGTGTGTAAGCATACACACACGTTTTAAAATGTGACTAGTTTCCACTTAATTATATAAGAAAAAATATACCTAAAACACTGTACTCCTCTTTGTATCTGTTTTTCTCATACTCTTTCTCCTATTTTTATATTTTTGTAACTGCTACAACTGAACTTTTAGTAATTATGTCAGATCTTTGTCAATGCAGTCTCCTCAGTAGTTTGCTAGACTACTGAGTGCTMTTCTTTCTTTAACTGTTTTAGTGACTTGGAGCTACTGTGTATGTTGTGCATCTTTAACCTAGTTGTAATTCTCAAGAGCCATGGAAATGTTACCACTGTCTGAGTAAAACTTCCTTAGAATAAAATATCAATCTCTAAATGTAGGATAGGTAATTTCACCTATACATTCTGCTACATCCACTTCACAGAAGATCCTCAAAACATCTTTTTCACCAGAGGAAGGAGTGTTTATGTTTTCCCTCCTGCTCTAATGGATAAGACCTAATACTTTTCAAACACAAAAATGTGAAGACAAATTTTGATTTTATGTACATTAGGGTGAAGTGTCTTTATTAGAGTTATTAACTGTGTTACATACCTTACTGTACCACTTCCAAGTGAATAGGAGACAGAGCAGATTAGTAATTATTTTTCARATATCAAGTGACATTGTATCTTGAGAATGAAATATATAGAAAATTACTGAAATCACAATGTTTTCCTAAATCAAAACTCTYATTAACATGTCTTTTTCTAATCTAATAGAGGAAGAGGACTATGTGAGGAGCCATATTTTCATCTTAACTTCTAAATAACATCAGTTGCTTTTTGTAGTTGATGTTGTTTTAAGAAGTTGGAATGGTCAAATTCTAGCTCTGTTAGAAATTCTGTTTCTATCTTCTGGTCTCATTATGCAAAGTATTCACACAATCCTAATTAGCTTTTCAATTTTAGTCAGTGGGATTTAAGCATATTGGAAGTTCAACACAGGGTTGATCATTCTTCTGATAAAAAATATTTTTATATTTGACTTGTCAGTGACATATCATCACTTTGTCAACATACCTGAGGAACTCATTAGTGCATTGAGAAGATCCACAATAAAAACATTCAAAAAAAAAAAGCTGAAAATTAGGTACATAAAATGACATTTATTTCCTATTGATACCCATTGTTCTTGAAAATCACGACATGCATTTAAAAAATTACACAAAAATACTAAGACACCCAATATGGGGCACTGATGCTGCAAAATATTKCTCCCCTTTTTTATTTTTTCATCAMAGTGTTTTAACGAAGACATAGAGTAGGAAGTTTAGTGATTTTTTTTCAATAAAATSTTAAACTATATTTCTTTTCCCTTTCTTTTAAGAATATTGTCTTCCATTTTCTTTTTCACTCAGGTAAAGTCTTTTTCCCCCATTTTTCTATATTAGAAGTATATTGTATTATTTACTATACATCAGTGTTTTGAGATTRAGTTCAAAAAGGAAAAGTTTTAATTTTATTTTGGGAAATATAGCTAAATTGTTACTGCATATGGAATAAGAAGTGCTGAAGGTATGATGATGAGATATTTTACTCCAGTTACCCTTGTACATTCCGGCTGCTTTATTCTGCTTTGATGATGCGAAAGCAATTGTAAAGTGAGTTTAATTGACTGATTAAGCTAGGCTTACAATTGTTTTGTACTGCTGAAGCACCAACATTATGAGCAGAAGCATCAGTCTTTCCTGCAGCGTTTTCAGGACTATTTTCAGTCCAGGACTGAAAATCTCCAGAGCCCTTTTGGGTCACTAGGAAGCCTCTCTTCTCTGAAACCTGGCCAGGGGTTGGGTTCCCAGTGCAAGCAAGTAGCCTGCTTCTCAGAGGACTGTCTCATTTGGCCACATACGCTTTAGGCTTCCTGACTTTCGAGTCTCTCCACATGCAGGGTCCTGCACTGCAGAAGCTCACTGAGGTRAACATACTGTGTTGCGGTGGAGCAAGGCAGCCCCTGAAGTGAACAGGCAGGTTGTTTTTTTCAACTTTTAGAGAAAACATAGAGGATCTGCAAAGCAACGCAGGAAGAGACAAATGAACCAGCCTTCCACTTTGCTGCAATAACACTGATAATCCATAATRCAGGGAAAATATGCTTTGTGCTATCCAATACTACAAAGCAAYAGTAAAACAGAAAGGTCTTCTGCTATGTCCAAATGTTTCCATGCTACCCACTCTCTTTATGGCTGGCAAGCCTAATTAAATGAGTTGATACCTTTTCTGCAGTGAGGAAGTCCCTAATTTCTATAACAGTCTCTTGGTAATGATTTTATATGAAAATACCAGTCAGGTTACTGTAGCCTATATGAAGGAAAGGTCTATCTCAGCACAAACTGTAGGCTGAAGAGAGCAAAATGGTAGTTTTWAACATTCTTCATATCTTGTTTCTTCTTGCTCTTTGTCTCTATATAATTGACTGTATTGTATTTCATTTTGAAGTACCTGAAAAAAAATCTAAGTGTACCACCATATACTGCATTTTTCCATATTTTCACTAAAGAGTCACCATATTTTCTCTAAAGAGTTCTACAAAGAATCTATAGCATCTCCAAAGCTATTGTTCACATCTTTTGTATGTCCTCTTTCAGTTTTGGTTACTTCAGTGTAATCACATCTTCTGTATTTGAAGTTTGCTGTTCTGATAAGTTTGTTAACAGATCATGTGCTTTTTATATATACCTTGTTAGACAAAGATACATTCATTTCACTTACTTCATCTGATTTATATAAATTACTAGAATTTATAGTCAAGCAATTAGAAGCCAAAATTGTATGTCAAAATGTAGGCAAAACTGCAGGTGACGAGAGTTTATGTTGGATAGGACTTTTAAGTTATGAAAGTACTGTTTTTTTGGTTCATTAAAGATGTGTAAGAGATTAATGTGTTGACTACTGCACACATCCAAGACTTTATTTTTTGGACACAGTGTACCAATACATGTACAATATGTACAGAATCTTGAAACCCAACCTGCACTCTCAATTATGTCTACTTCAGGGCAAAGCTCACTTCTCTCAAAGACATCTGAATTATGAAGCAAGTATCACAGTTGTACAAAATCTCTTATCTTCTGAGAATACAAGGGAATGCAGTAGCTAAGGAGTTATTTGACCATATTCTAAAAGCTTCCTGAAAGCACTGAACTGGCTTCTCTTTGCACCTACAAGGGTCCATAGAGAACAAGCTAGACAAAATTAAAAGCCTCCAAGTACTCTACATTCAGTGTCCGGGGAAGCCWATATTCTGAATCAGCAAGTCATCAGGATATGGAGTCTTGAAATCTCTGTGCACTGGCTTGATTGAGATGTCAGGAAGAAATACTAAAACTAGTTTGCAAAGCATTACATTTTCTGCAAAGGCACTGGTGAAGTAGCCTCTCCCAATCCCTTCAGAAATGAAGAAGGGAACTGAGAGGATGTATTCCCTTCTCTTTCAGGCAGGTTTGTGGGAAAATGTGGTGGTCTTCTGAAGGGAAAGATGATTTGGAGAAAATACTCCGAATCCCAAWTCTTTCTTCTTTGTAATTGTATCATGTGTCTCTTTGAAGAACTTAGAATGAACTGGGGACTGTTCCTGTGATGGGATTTGTGTACTGTGACTACTGTGAGATTGATAAAATATTGTGTAAGTTTTGAAAATTTTGTTAAAAGCTAGAAGGCCATTTATGTTAGAAGGAGTGAGTTAACTATGGGGTCCTTCAGAACTGCAGGGTTACTTCACTGCAAAATGCAGTGAAGATCTAAGAAGAAAGAAATGTCCCATTGCTATATTTTTGTTATGCATCTGAGAAAGTGGAAGGGAAAACTGTCAGTTGTCATAGGCGTACTGGGTAAAAACAGAGAACTGAACAAAGTAAGTTTAAATTAGAAAGAGGAGAAAAGCAATAGTTTCCGGCTTAAACAAGAGAGCAGGGTGGCTGGGGCTTTTACTCTAAGAAGCCTCTTAGCAGCAAGGGCTTGGCTGTCAACTTTGAGCTAGTTTTGTGTCTTTCTTTAAGCAGTAATACTTGGAGAATTATCACTGAATAAGTTGTTTCCCCTGCTTATAAAGCACAAACATGCTTCAAAGGTCCTAGGAGACAGTTCAAGCAGATTTGTGTTTTATTTTCCTCTTTATTATAGCTTGATTTCCATCTTTATGATAGAGAATTTAACCTTTTGGTTTGCTAACAAGACTTTAAGCATCTGTGATAGTAAAAACAGTGAATCTGAAAAAGTGTAAGTAAGTACATTGTTTCTCTGGAAGTAACAAACCTCAAGAGGAGTTTGAGAATCTCAGGAGCCATGATGTGTCTCCTGAGAAGATGCAAGTATGTGGTTGAGAGGTATGTAGGCAGTGCTGAGGAAAGCTCTGCAGACAAACATTGTCCTTCTGGAAAGGAGTTAACAGTTCATGCATGACTACCCCCAGGGTAATACAAAGACTTACTCCACTGTCTTTTTGTCAGAAGAGAGGACCTAGTAATTTTTGTCCCTTCTTTTCCCTGTCATAGGAAAGAGAGGACAAATTTGATGTAATTCGGGATACAAGATAACTGTGACTTTGAACAGCTCTTCTTTTACTGCATAGCACATGGTGTGTGCTTAGCTAACACAGCACAAACTAACGAGATGGAAAGCAAATCCCCTATATTACACTGTCCTTCTCCAGATCTCCAAAATATTGGGCCCCTAAGCAAACTGGGAACAGAGATTTAATGGTTATAAAGAACAACAAACTCATTTATAGACGAACTGGAGGCTGATGCTAAGGTATTGCCTTAGAAGAGAAGGCAACATTTATCACATGTACTTTTCCTGACTCATTTGGTTGCATAATGAAAATAATGATGATTCTGAAAATGTCATGGAGGAATGTAAAAGTTATATRATAGATTTTACCTGCAGGATTTGAAATAAATCATGGTCTAGAGCAGGCACTTCTTGAACTCAGCAGTAGTATTTTTGTGAGGGGCCCAAGGTGCAATGTTCCTTACAGTAGTTATAGCTTTAGAGTAAGAGCTTTGAGGGCTTTTTGTTGTGTAGATTTTAGTCAATGAGAGATTGAAAAACTGTCGTTTATAATATGGCTTATATTTTGTTATGCATGGGAAGGATGCTAACATATGTAGAAGTTCAGCCCAAATGTTCTGCATATATTGTCGATTATGTATTAGAATGTGATAGGTAAGGCTGAGAAACAATTTAAGTGTGGTATTAGTAGTTGGTGCAGTAAGTTAAGATAATTAATTTATTATTTTTTCTCTCTCCTCTCCCCAACCTTCTTGTTTTTCTTCTTCTCCCTTTCCATGTCYGTCCTCCTGTCCTCCCCCTTTATTTTGCTCTCCCTTTTTTGCTCCTCTAATTGGCATCCTCTTCCTTGCTCTGCCTATATAATGTAGAAGTAGGCTGCCAGGCAGAGGTGCTACAGGAGCAGTCTCACAGTGTGGGAGCTCAAAGAGCAATGCTGCCACACCACGAGACCAGTTGGTCAATGGTGGGGCTGCCCTGGACAATCTCAGACAATTGTAATCCGTACTGTTGTGTTACACATAACACATTGCACTTTATTTAAGAAAAGGCCTAACTTTCAAACTGGGACCATTTTAACTGATAAAGAATTTATATGATGAGAAGTAAAACAAGCTTGTGTGAAGTCTGTATGTTACTAATATGAAATCCAAAGTTATGTTTGCCTTTTGCATTCTGCTAACCACTAACGTATACCCTGTGTTCACAGCTTTCATTAGTTTGATTTTCATGACTCTACAAAAGCTGAAAACTTCTGTAACACATATGGTGGTGGAAAATCCATTTAAGTTGATTGAATGTGTAAAAAACAAAAGCAACATTAGCATGTTGGTCTAGTTTTCTGTTTTCTAAACATACTGGCTTGTCTCACTTCCTGTGAGTTATCTGTCTCAGAGCCTGTTCTCAATTTGTTGTATCACCGTCTGCAATCATATGCTCTGATAAGCGGTAGATGTTGGATTTTCTCTCTTCAAATATTATTCTGTTGTTATTTTTTTTGTTACAATAAGRTTAGCTGAATGGTCAGTTGTTTCCAAAATAGCACCTACCAGCTTTTGTACTGTAAAATGAATTATTAGAGGTATGGTTACATATGGTTAATGCACTTTTACATGTACACTTTTGTGGGTGCAGTGTAAAAGCTTTGAAAGTGAATCCTGGTTGGATTTATGTGTAGGTGGGAACTATTTCAAATATACATGGAGAAACACGTCTTGGGGATTCAGAAAATAACTTTTGGATTATTTCAAGAACAGACTCTTGTCTGACTCTTGGCACCACACTGGTTTCATCAAAGTTATCCACAAGGCTTGAACACATTGTGACTGATATTTTTACAGTCCCTGCAAACCTCCTGAACTCAGAGTCCATCTTGCTTCTCCCACAGGTCAGCACACAGCTGGCCTTTTCTGTTTGTGTGGCASTTAGTGGGCATGGAATTGAGGGATGCCAATATTGTCACAGTGCACAAAATGTTATCAACATTTCTCAGAAATTTAGATTTTGCCTAGAGGTGTGTTACAGCATATTCCTTGAAGCTRGTCTTGTCGAAAAGGTGGGGGCTGAGTGGTCCTCCAACAGCCCTCTCAGTGCAGTACTTTATGTAGGACAGATCTATATGCAGTAGGAACAGCCTACTTCAAAATAATTATTTAAACTAACAGCTTCACATGATGTTTTGAACAATGAATTTATTTAAAAATAGAGTCCTTTCGATGTCATTCAAAACTGATTATACGTCAYTTTAATCTGCTTTTCTACTTGCCTCACACTTGGAGACTGAACTAGAATGACATGTGAATGCAATGACAAGTTTCCCTTCTTACAAAACACAAAAATGGCTATCACCACCATACATTCTGCAATACCTTTTTTTCTTAAAGAGAGCATCAGTGTACATGTGAAATCTTAAATACTATAACCATGCTGAGGCTTTTTCAGTGCAATGCTTTTTAAAAACAATTTAGGTTATAGTTAGTGTTTTCCCTCTAGCCTTGTTTCAGTTTTGCTTTGATCCATTGTATTGAAGAATAGCGTATTTTCATACTGCATTGTATTCTTTTCTCCTATCTCCTGGTACCTAAAAAATATAAGTGAAGAGTAACAGCAAGAAAAGCATACGTAATACACTTTCCCATTGGGATGAGGAAATCCAAAGAAGACTTAGAATTTACAAAGTCTTTTAATCACTTCTTAAAGAACTAGAAGTTTTAAAACAGTTTTAGGACATTTGAGAGTGCCTTCCTCCCCTGTCAGCTAGTGGAAACGTACTTTTAAAAACTACTTTTGCATTTTTTCAGCAACAAACAGTACCTTTTAAAAAAATCTGATTTTTAATTCTCTGTTCAAATCTGCCAAGACAGGATCATCTTACCTCTATCTGACCTTTGTTTTCTCTTACTGGGAGCAGTATCTTGCCCATTTTTATTTTTGTGTAATAGCAAAATATGTTCTCTCTCCAGTTAGCAGCCACCTACATGCACACTTTAATCTCCCGTTTGGACTCTTCTCAACCTCTACCCATTCTGCTGCGCCCAGCCTGTCACCTTCTCAGTATCAGGACATTTTTGTCCATCTGTCTCTGCTCCAAACTTCATTGTTTGTGGCTTTAGTGCAATATCGTTTCTGAAGAAATATTCTGGGAACAGAATATTTGTATTCTTGCCGCTTTATTACAGATGCAGACAGTGGCTCTCATCAGACAACGATTATGTGCTCTGAAAACATGGTTATCTCTGTSTCATAGAATTTACTGTAACACTTTTTGTAATACACTTTTTTACTCCTTCCTGTCTACATGGATTGGTCTCTTTTTCTTTTACTTTGGCACCCTGTTCTCTAAGGTCACATCTCTTTTTTTTCCTCGAGATGCCTCCCTTTTCTGAAACCCTCTGCCCCAGCTCTTAATCTGCAGTTCTCCATCCTGTTGCTGTCAGCTCACCTCACTCAGGTTTAGGCTTCTCTTTCTACTGATAAGTTTTGACCATTTCRGATAGGCTTATTGGTAGGTGAGAGTGAATGAGTTGTCGCTTGCACCTTTTTACATTGCTGCAATAAGACCTTTAAAGACAGTGCTTAAGGTTTTTGTCAGTTTAAATCTGGAATTGGTTCATTGAGTTATAATCGTACATACTGATGTAAGCATGTAGTCAAGATAGTCACTAGTAATAGAAGTTTTATTTTCTATATTCACARTATCTAAAGAGCCGAAAGCCCTCTGTCTGTGTCTTATCTTTCCTGGAACTCATTCATCCCATATGTTAATATAAGCACATTTATTTTAAATTACTGGAAAGAAACCGTTAATACTTGTATTATGTTTTAACTTGCTTTCCTTTGGAGGCAGGGAATTGTCAAGTAAGTACTAACAATGCACAGCATAGAAAAAACACTGTTTGCTGTGAATGTGCAATACAGATTACATAGGTCACAAAGGACAAATATATGTAAGTTGCTGCAGTAAAAATTTCCTGTCTTGATACTGCCATCTGATATATCAAAATAAATTAGCTATAATCACAGACTTGGTAAAAATGAAAGTGAATTTRTTGCTGCTTTACATTTCCTTTATTAAGATGATAATAAGGCACTGAATGCATACGTGTGTATATATACATGGATATGTATATATAAATGCACACATTTGTATTTGTGTGTAATGTGAATAGATATATATAAAAGTATATGTGTGTATGTATATGTCTCTAAATTAAATCTCATGTTTATTATCTAGAAATTAGCAATCATGTCATAGTGATAGTGTTCTCTTGCTTTTGTCAAAACTTTTGGCTTGTTCTTGTCATAAACTTTAACCTAGGTTGAGAAATGATCCATTTAAAAATTACACTAAAACAGAAAAAAGAGCAGGAAACGTAGAAGAAAACTTATTTTCATAAGTGCTGATCTAAAGGCCTTAGTAAAGCTGGGCTGGAATGACTTTTGCTGTTCTAGCTTCACTTAATGGTTTTACTTCATAAGAGAATTATGTTTGTATTAATTTCCTCCATCCCTGCTCTAGTGGTGTTTGCATCACTATTTGGTTTAATTACTATTAATGCTTATATAACATGTCTTGATTGACCAGTTTCAGAGAAAATAAAGGTACTTGTTTCTCTCTGAACAAAAAGTACAAGTTGTCCCCACACATAAGTTGGCCTAGCACCRAACAATTATTAGACTAAATTACGGGCTGAAATAGGCTGGAAAACAAGCATCCATTGTGTGAAACTCTCAACAGTGCTTATGAGACTGTTAAGTTTCTACCAGTTACCTTCCCTATCAGGCACTTGAAAATGAGTAAGTACATGGGGTCACATTCTCAGTTCAGTATAAAGTGTGTGGGAAGCATTGATACAGCTTCCTTTTTTTCTCCCTGTTCTGTTGGATCTTTAGTAGAGAGGATACCAAAGGATGCCAGGGTACGATCTTCGGAATTTGTAGACTGGTGCACTCTTTAATTTCTGTTTTAGTTCGTGCTGGCATGCTTGAATAGCATGTTTTGTGCCACAAAGGAATGACTGGTCAACTCTAAAAATGCTTGTGCATGAGTGAAGTGGTCAGAAATACACTTAAACTGTATTAAGTTTCTTACTTGGCTTTATTTGCTGCTTACAAGGGGATCAAGGTAATTCTTTCACTCTTTTAATGTCACAAGATCACCTGCTAATATACTTGCTAATACTTAGTGAGTTTGTTTGTTTGCTTCAGAAGTGGGTTAGTTTGTTTACTTGTGGCTTTGTTCTGTCTTTTTTAGAGTTCAGATTTTTCATGCTACATACTGTTGTAATAAGTATTCTAGTTGTGTAGTGGTAAGTGTTCTAGCTATGTATTTTAATCAATGCCTTTTATACCTCTCATAAGAAATATAATTCTAGAGAACTCAGCTCCTATGAAGCAAAAAAGATTTAATTCTGCAAGTAATTTTGCTAAACAAGAATTAATGGTAGTTACTGTGTAAAGGTTGGACTGCCAGTACAATGATGGAAGATGGAAACCCCTGTGGTCCCTTTGTTTTTGCACAGTCTAATTTTCACAAGCATATATAGCGTGTGTCTAGTTCTTACATTTTTGAAATCCTAGCCTGTGGAAATACATGCCAGATTCAAGTGCTAATTAAATAAATTGAGGCCAAGCATTCTCCTTTTTTTGCTTACAGAACCCCACTGTTCTTTCACTCTGTCTCCAGAATCTGCAATGGCAGTTTAAAGGCATGAAATGTAGTTTCTTATATAATTAACACCAACCTTCAAGTGATAGTTTGGAGCTAGGATTTAACCCATATACATACGTTTTTATTCTTTCACATTATCATGTCTGCCCTAACCTCCTAGCAAGATCCATCTTCCAAGTCAAAGATGATCAAATAAGATAAAGAATGTGGGCTAAATTTCTGCAGACTAATTTCTCTAATAGCACAGTGCAATTTTTATGGATCCATTGTTAACAGGGTTAAGTTTCGGCCTCCTGAATATGTTATCAAAAATGGAGAATTATTACTTGCAAATTAACATAGTGGTCATATAAAATGGTGCCTGCACAGGCAGTACTGGATTTTGTAAAGTGAGGAACCTGTAGAGGCTGAGCACCCTCTGCTCCTCTTAGGTTTATGCTGCTKCTTTTTTCGTGGAAGGATCAAGTCAATATCCCCTTTGCTGCCTTACATATGATCATTTCTATGTTAATGATAGCCTATTGCCTTGCAGTTGCTGTTTTTCATAGCAATAAAGATTATCTGTCATTAAAGACCATATGCATGGATGGAATTTTGTTTCAATCTGTGTTCTACATTTGTCTTTTTATTTACTTTTAGCAACTGTAATTATATAAAGATGCTTTGCAGGCTTTAGTCTCTGTTAAATTCACACCAATGAATGGGTTATACAGTTTAAAATGTAATGATTTTATCTATAATGAAGCATCATTCAATGGACAGATTCCAACAATATCTAATAGGATTTTGAACAGATTTTAATCAAGTTAAGCCAAGGTTCAGTAATGGGATTTTTCAAAAGAAGTAATGTTGGGGAAAAGGCAGTTGGAGGAAGTCTTTTAGATCATTTCCTAAAGTAACCATTTACTATACCTTAGTATCGAAGGATTTTCCCAAAAAGGATTTTCCAGTACGATTTTAAAATTCTTTTGGTGTAACATGGTCTCTTCTGCTGCTCATCCACACAATGCATATCAATGTCATTTCTGCTCTTTCTACTAAAATGCGTATGATTGTAGTCTATTTATTGTTAAACTCTTAAGAATTCTGGGCACTGAGTTCATATAGTTTCACTTGGCCATTTCCTGTTCATATACAAAATATATGGTATTGCTTTGATGTTTTGACTTTTTTTTTTTTTTTTTTTTTTTTTTTTTTTTTTTTTTTTTCTTTGCTTTCAGATATTCTGATTTTCTGATTGTCTTCTTTCTAAAATATGTTTGTTTCAGGCCACCAGTTAGCAGAGCTGCTCCTCAACCTGAAAAACTGCAAAAGAACAATATCAACAAAAAAAAGAAACTGGTTGAGGTCAGGCTTAATATTTTTCATTTGCTCTAGAAGTAATACATCTGGGATAAAATTCACTCATATTTTGAGGGCTGCYAAAGTCATATTTAGGTTTTCTGCTAGGCATCTGCCTAGCCATATTTGCCATATTTGCTTGCACCACAGTATAGTCATATAAATAACCTGCTATAAGTATGACATCATTCTGCTTTGAGGATGTTTGTGTGAGTTTCAAAGTAGATGCATATGTATCTCATGCACACAAGCCTGAAATCTTTTGAATGGTCATGTCTTTGGAGCCATGGCCTAGGCTTCATTGTGTTACTATGTGAAGACAGAAGAGAAGTGAAAGAAATTTCTAGAAAGTGCTCTCAGCACTGATGACAAACACTAGAAAGCATGATAGACACCAACTTCTAGCAGAAAGAATCTCAGATTAGGAGATTTGAAGTTTATGTATAATTTCAGATCTCTCCAAACTCAAAATTTGTCTCTTAATTTGGGGAACACACTAATTTCACCTTGTCTTGGCTCAAAGTACTTCAGTTTTCTAGTGAAACCTGAACTATTTCAATATAATTACTGTTGCATGGGCTCTGCACAACATAGGAAGTCTTCATAAAGTGTCTTAGCAATGTGGTGACTGCCAGGGCCAGCTGCTCCCTAAGGGAAGGTGAGCTGGGAGCCAAGGGTGATAACATGGCCAGTAGGGCAGGCRCTTCACTGGCCAGGACCCAGTCCCACAATAACCAAGTGAGGCCAACGGGACAGACCCAGGGGTGTTGACCGTSTCCAGCCAAGAGTCTGTATCTTGAAACAATATTCTGGTGAGGAAGCAGGTCTGACTGATTCATATTTTAATTAATATTTTTAATATATCAAGGGATTAAGGAATATTTCCTGCTTCTTGCAGATGACAAGATCACTGATGGAACTAAATACTTTTTGTATGTTCCTATGTAGCTGACTGCCCTAAACGTAAGGCTATTTCATCTCAAAAAGCGCTAAATGAACCCCATAAATATTGGTGTGCTACCAGCTGTGCTATATACCTTTCCTATCAAAGGGAATCTCAAAGCTTGTACTCTTTGTCCTTCGTTTGACTTCTAAAACATGCCAGTATCAGAGGTCTGCAAGCTTACTGTATTGACTAATCCGCTAACGTTATGAACTAGATTAAAATTCTTGACCCTTAATAGAGTTCCAGTTCTTGTTTGATCACTGAAGGTGATACACCTTTGGCCCACTATCCTGTAGACTGTGTTGCCTTCCAGTCACCACTGACACCTGCTCAAAGAAGAGAAGAATGTTTATTTACCTGCAGGAAAGATGCTTCTCAGAGCTGTCGTGGTTAGTGTGTGCTAGGCGTGTGACAAAGGGCACAGCAGCTCCTGCCTCCAGACAGGGGAATCCCTCAAGGCACCACAGCTTCTGAGCTTGCACAGCTGAGACGTAGTGCATCTACAGTGGGGCCACACTCGCTGTATACCCTCCAGTTGGAAATACAGACAGAAACTATTCTTTTGCAAAATCATGCACGTGATTTTGAGTGATGAACTTTGGTTATTTATTTTGGAGCATACTTTTTTCCCCAAATTGTAGGCCCTTCCTCTCCTGCTCATGTTTTTGGAATCTGTATTTAATACATTGAAAAATGAATATTCTGTGGTCTCTACAGACAATTAGCAACAATTGCTTGGCCTGTCAATGTCATTTAAATTTTTCAAAAAGTAAGCTGTAACTGTGCTTGGGACAGATTCATTAAGCCTGTCTTACAGGCTATAAAAGCAATTTCAACAACAATCCATGAGCCATCACTGTTTTGGGGGAGGAAATTTCCTTGGCAATTGATTATTGTAAGCTGAAATATCCAAGACACCTCTAATTAATGGTTTACTTATATAGTTTCTTATGGCCTGTCTTTGCTTTTTATAAAGATTTTAAGGGGAGAATTTGGCAGTTATGAGAACTATTTGTGAAGACTTTCAAAGCAGAAGTACAGGTATTTGCAAATAGTTGATACCCTATAGTGCTGTTAAACTGTGATGGGAAATTTAATAAAATTGGACTTAGATATATTTTGAGTGGAAATTGAAAGAACCAAAATATTTACAGCTGATTGATATATTAAACAGAGATAACCAATTAATTATTGTTTAATTATTCTGTTGTCTCTGCAAAGTATTTGTGGCTTGTATAACTATCTAGGGCTTCACTTATATGATCCAAACTCTGTAATCCCCTTGTTTGTTCTTTTACTTCACTGCCTTATTTTTTCTTTTTGTTTTACTTGATTAGGAGCTGGCTTTAGACCATGTTTTTGGATACAGAGGATTTGATTGTCGCAACAACCTTCATTACCTAAATGATGGTGCTGATATTATTTTCCACACAGCTGCTGCAGGCATAGTTCAAAATCTTTCTACTGGTAATTCAAGATGAAACAATATTTTGAACTAAAAAATACTGTACAATTAAAACATTTCTTTTGACAGGCATAACTTTGTAACATTCCTCTAAGTTTTTCACATTTTGTATCTTGATAAATAACGCAAAACAATTAGATGATTATTATACCAGACTGACTTACAAAGGCCTCTTGCTGAGGTCATTCTGTAGAGCCATCTTATTCCTTTCAACAGTTAGGAGATTCTACTAGGAGATATAATAAAAATCTGTTTTATTTCTGCAGTTGCAGCTTGTTAAAATCCACTCCAGGGAAGGATATATTTTGGTGCAATGTAATGTGAATAAACTGTTCTTTGGAAGGGGGTAGAAATACTTCCTATCTTTTGGATAATGAATAAGAAAAAAACACTAAAAAGTTGTCTGGCCATGAGCTGTTGCACCAACCATATTCTCCAGCTATCACAAGAAACAGCCATGAACTAAAGGAATTCTGGCTTTATTCCCTCTTGGTGCCACATTGAACCAAATGGTGACAGCAGTGCACTGAGCAGCTCCGCTGCCGCAGAGAGGCAGAGGTGGGAAAGTTGACACATCTGCTGATCTTTGGGGCTCCCCAGCCCAGCCCAGCTGCCTCTGACCCGTGGAGCTAGGAAGCACCGTCTCACCTGCGCTCTTTGGCTCCTTTTTTTGAGGGGACAATATAGAGCGTGAACTTCACAGGGCTTCACTCTCCACTCACTCTGCCTCCCACTGATTTTTCCAGTTATGCAGGAGACCTGGGCCTTGCATTTGCCAGATTTGACTTTTTTCTGCAGTTACATGTAGCTACAGAATGATTCTTGGGCTGATGTTTTGGTTCTCTGGGCATAGTTAGTTGATCAAATACACTTTTTATGTATGCATACTGATGTATATGCTCATTGCACATTGGTACTGGTGTCTGGGACTAAGGGCGAAATAGTGCTCTACCTATGCATTGCCCTACTCCCATCCATCGCACGAGGGAATACGGCACAAGTGTGAGAGTGGCAACAAGCTGCTTGCGATATTCTTTGCTTCGGTGGTGGTTCTTCCATTGATTCTATTTTGAATATGTTTGAATTTTATTAGGTAGCCAGAGTTTCTACCTGGAACATACTGATGACATTCTCTGCCTAACTGTGAATCAGCATCCAAAGTATAAAAATATTGTGGCTACCAGCCAGATCGGTAGGTTACTCTCCATATTTACAAAGTTTTACACAAAAATTCTCAGGGGCTCCGATTTATTCTGGGCTTTTCTGTGTAGGGATTTTACCAGGATTTGCCAGTGTTACTGTCCTCAAAATTTTCCTTTAATTTTAAAGAGAGAATCAAGCTTCAGAATTTTCTTATGATTTCAGTCTGCCTGCTACAGTTTCAGCCCTGATTGTGAGCCATTGCATTTTAGAATGTGAGTTAATGGTAATATAATCATACTTCAAAAAGCAAATTTTCATAAACTTCACTACATCATCTCATTTACTAGTAATGAAAAGACCTCTAGAATTCCCCTTTTCCTTCTTGTATGCAAGGCACTGTTTAGCAGTTAAATGTTTAGCAATGAAAACACTATAATGAAAATTTCCTATGCAGAAATACAAAAGTTATACAGAGTAGGAAAAAAAATAGGGTGAAATCTCAACAGCAATGCTGTAAGGGCTGATTCTGAAATCAGAAGTATCTATATATTTATTATTTACCTGAAGAATTACTAATACCTTTTGCAGGAGTCAACATAGTACGGAAAATGCAGGATCATTTGTTGCAAACCTTGAGAGGGATCTGTTGCTACCTGAAATAATTAACTTGATTAAAAATAAGGAAGTCATTCTAATTTATATCACTCTGAGAGGAGACTCAAGTCCCTAACTTCTATAATAAGTAACTTAACAATGAGGCAGAAAAATGGTAGTAGAAAAACATCTTGACTGTCTTCCCCACCTGTGCTCAGTGCTGTCCTTTGAATATGGATGTTGCATAAGCACAAAATCTGTATGCACAGTCAGAGTTCCAGAACTGAGCTATTTGTTAACTTTTTGAAATGCAAGTTCAAAATACTGATTTCCGTGACATGGAAAAGGTGATTGTTACAGCCCCTTTCTTCTATTATTTTGAAGTTCAGTAAGAGCCTGTGAAATCAGTGTTTCTGGTTGTTGGTTGATACTTTGTATAGCTATTCATTTTAGTTTTAAATTTAGTAAATTTTAAAAGCTGCATGTCTTTAAATTTTCTTTCAAATGCCATCTTTAAAACTGAAAAGTGCTAAATATTGTTGTTATATTTGTGTATAAAAGACCCTATACCCAAAATAGTTCAAAATATTCCTGCTTTTTTGTTTTGTTGATTTAATCCATATCCATTCTCAAATTTTTAATTTTGTTTCCTTCTGGTCCTGATGCTGGCACTTCAGCATTAGAAACATGACTTATTTCAGCTATTGTTTTCCCTTGGTGCTTCCTCATTTGCCATTGCTCTCACAATGCAGGTGATATGACAGAATTTTCAGGTAAGGCTGATTCGTTTGTGAATTTTAGTCAGCAGAGTAATGTAAAAGTTTCATGTAACCTCATTGTATCTGTGTGAATCGCGGATACAAGTGAAACATCTATGGACAGTTTCTTTTGCATGACATTCTTCATAAATGTTATGTTATTCTTTTAGTATTTGTCTTATTTCATGAAATACAATAACTACCCCCTATGTTTCGCAAGCTGTTTTGATTTTTTTTTGAGTAATGTTAATCTTAAAAAAAAAAATGTTTTGAGTGTCTGTTTAGGTGACATGTTCTTGAAAACTGCATATTTTGCAATGGAGCTTTCAAGATGCTGAATTAATTTTCTTTTAATACATCTTTTTGCATGTAGGTACAACTCCCACAATTCATATATGGGATGCTATGAGTAAGCAAACCATTTCAATGCTCCGTTGCTTCCATACCAAAGGAGTCAACTATGTTAACTTCAGTGCAACTGGCAAACTTCTGGTTTCAGTGGGAGTTGATCCGGAACATACCATCACAGTGTGGAGGTGGCAAGAAGGTAACTCTGGAAAACACTTTTTCCTTCAGCCTAACAGACCTGTGTACAATCATTCACTTTTCCTTTCAAGAGCTTGGGATAGATTTGTGTTCTTATTCTGAGTAACATGACTCCCTAAAAGTCATAAAATCAGTTAAAGAAGATAGCAACATGTTACGAGTGGCTTAAGAAAATATGATTTAAGTGTCTTTTATGAATAGAAGGGGAGAATGTTATTTAATATTATAATACATAAAATCAAGAAAAGTGTTTTCTTTTTATTCCTAATACCCTTGAACTTGAAATTTTGCCCAATAATTAGGCCTTTGGGAAGCCATTTCAAGGCAAGAATTAGCACTTTCAGAAAAGTTGGGAAACACTGGGAGAGGCCCAGGAGATGGTTTAAGTTCCTCAAACAGAATTTAGGCAGAGCTGAGCAGCCTACAAAATGCCTATTGAGCTATGCTGTAGTGGTGGAGGGGAGAGGGGAAGTGTCTCAGTTTACTAGATGTTTCTCTGCTTGACTTCAACACTTCCCAGATTTTTAGAGTTTTCTCTGCASACACTTACATTCAGTGCCAGTCTCCTGCTGCCTCCACTTCAGGAGCAGGTGTACCTCTTCCTAATTGCCTTGGGTGATTATGTACAAAAGATATGTTTGCAGAGTATCTGATGTTCCTATACAGTCACTGCTGCTGTGCTTATGAAGCTTAGTAAGAGCAGTGGTGGCAATGGCCATCTTTTGCATAATGATCTGGCCATCCTAGGAATGGAGAACCTGGATTTAATTCCCACCTTTGCCAGTTTGGCATTCAAGCACACATCTCCAGAAGCAAGTCTTTACCAGTGTCTGTTGGCCTGAGTGTATGACCTGACTGGCCAGCGTGCACGTGCCTGGGTGCCATTGACGTTACTCAAAAGTTCTGTGTTTTTGGTTATTTCACTACCCATTAAGCAGTATAGTAAGAAGGTGAATTATGCTATGAAGATCTAAATCTACATTTCCTAACACTATTGGGTGTGATGCAATAGCCATGGGCAAGGGATCTTGCAGGTTGCATGAATTCAGATGTTTGATACACTGAGTAATGTTGGGATTTACTTAGCTTTCCACATCTGGGACACAATTCTTTAATCCAATACTAAGTCAATTTATTTTATAAAATCATATCAGAGCTTAATTATTGCAGGTAAATTTAACTTTATTTTTATCCTTTCCTAATTAAAACAGGGGCTAAAGTTGCTAGCAGGGGAGGACACCTGGAGAGGATATTCGTTGTAGAGTTCCGCCCAGATTCAGACACACAGTTTGTGTCTGTTGGGGTAAAACACATGAAGTTCTGGACGTTAGCTGGCAGTGCTTTGCTTTATAAGAAAGGAGTCATTGGTTCCATGGAAGATGCCAAAATGCAAACCATGCTTTCCGTTGCCTTCGGAGCAGTGAGTTCAAATTACTTGCTACAGAACTTTATAGTACATTTTTTATTAAAACTGCAAGTGTCAATTTACTTCTGTTGAAATCCAGTACAGTATGGACAGGGCAAAGCCATRAAGCTCTTGCTTAATATTTGAACTTTTAGTTTGAGACTTACACACCATTAGACTCTTATGTAAGTTTTCTGAAGTGGGTTAGGTTTCYCTGTCAGTGAATGTATTTTGTTAATGTCTGTGCCTAGATACAATCATCAGCTGCTGTGGTTTTTATTTTTGTACTTTGCTAGTTACTTAGCACTTCAGCGATTAACTTAAAAAACATAATAATGTGATTTTGTGTATAATTTTCTTTATATAAAATACTCTGCAGCCTTTTTTTGCTGACAGTATTTGTATGACATATGCTAGTGATGCCACTAATGATGACCCTCTATAATACTGTCCTGTATGTTCATTAAAGAACCATATCACCATACTTGAGACTTCTTCATAGTTTAAGGAAGAGATTACCTATTAACACTAAATAAGGCAGTGTTACTATGGTACTGAGGTCTAAAATAGCTTCTGCTTCACCCAGAAACCCTATAGAAATTACCTTTGTATCACACCTAAGTGATACAAATTGCCAATTTCAAGAACAAACTTGCTCCTAAACACCCACCCTGGACAAAAGTACTAACGTATGAAACGTGGGTGTATAAAATCAGGCTCCCAAATCCTCATTCTTGTGCCTAAACAAGTGACTTTGTTGTCAAAAATTGTTGAATACCCAACAATTCTTTCTACTTTGAGGGCATTGTTTCAGTTGGAGCAATGCAATGGACACGAAAAACCCCAAAAGTGATTTTAAAAAATAAGCAGAGTGTAACAATGTAAGAGGAACAAATCACTTTGTCTGTATTTCCCAAGTAGTAGTAGTCCAKGTGAAATTTTATTTTCTAAAATAATGAAGCTGACTTCCTGAAAGAGGCAGCTTCAAAATCAGCAGACAAACTGTATGCCATTAGCATAAGTCATTCATTCATTCAGGATAGCTTTTTCTTCCTCAAGTATGTGTCATTGAATCCCACTGGAAGTGTGACTCCATGTTGCAGGAGTGTAGGTAGATTGTTCTTAATAAAGAAGGGGCTGTGCACATACCCTCTGCCTCTTCTTGCATCCATGGACCTCACTCATTTTTATTTTACCTCCAAACAAGGCAGAATCCAGAAGAGGTTTGACCTGCTGCTGCTTTTCAAAATTTTCTGAGAATTTCCAAAAGCACTTCTAGCATCTTCTTCTGGCCTCTGAATCAACTTCACTGACACAGTCTGTAATTCACCTTTACTACTCATTCACTTGTACAGAGTCTTTTTAATGGGAGCATAAAACATGCAGGCTTCAAAATTCACCCTTCCTCTGGTAGTCTAATATTCCTTATAGGGAGAAATACAGTAGAAGACTGATGTGTCTGAGATGATTTTATATCCCAAGCAGGAGCTCAGAAAATTTATCATTCTTTCAAAGAACTTGCATGTCATGCAGTGCAAAGGGAAGTTCTGTCTTCTGCAGTTGAGAGTTAATGTTGAACTGGAGTAAATAAAAAGCTCAAAAAACTTCTTGACAAATAACCATGCATTTTCCTAGTGCTACATCAAGCAGACAAGCAATTCCTATGAGCAGATACATCCTCTTCGATGGCTAATCCAAAGCTGAATTTGGCATCAAGACTGATATTGATGATAAAGCCAAAACACAACCTTGATGCTAGGACATTTGGGTTTTGAGTAACTCCCTTTCCTACCCAATTTGGACTCAACTGACTACTAATACAGAAGATCTTTGGTGCAAAATTTGGGAATACAATTTAAACAAGGTCCAGCTAATGCTAGAGTCCAAACTTCAGGCTGGAATACCACCACATTCAATTTTCATCTCAAAAGATAGCCAGTTCAATCAAGAGAGTCTTTCCTCCATTTCTTTCAAGAGACACTATTGCTATTTTTTTTTTTTTTTAAGGCCCTGGACCTTTCCTGTGAACCRCCATCAAAAGGCTTTCCTTGCCATTTTTACTGATAACTGTCATTTCAATTCAGAGTCTGTGAGCTCCAAGTTGCCATAGTCAGACCATCTCTAGTTCCTTCCACAGTCAYGATATGGCAGCAGAGAACATTCTCCATATTTCCTGCAGAAGGCAATCAATGACATACTCTTCATTTATGTAGATTTTTTTCTCTATTTCTTTAGATATAACTAAGTCTTTTCACATCTTTGTAGCAATTTCTGAATTGTTCAAAAGCCAGGTGWTCTTTCTACAGTGTCTCTCCAGTTGGATCACAGTTGTGCATGTCCACCTGTGATCAAGCAGCAGGCAAGCTTTTCCACTTAAGAAGGGCCACTCCAAAAGGGTATTTGCAGTGCATGGCATTCACTACTTTTCTCCATTCCTCAGGGAGCCCCAGGCCCCTGAGCAGTCCAATATATGCAGCAAACCATGGCTTCTGTGAGAAATTAGGCCATTGCTATGGTGCCTAAAGTAGAAATCAGGTTGAGTAAAATAGTTCTTCATATAAGCTCATACACTTTGTTTTCACTRTCTTGAAGAAAATACTGCTTACCAGTCACCTACAGTGGGATTCCCATTGACACATACTCAAAGAAGAGAGAAATGTCACTTAAACTTCARAAATGGTGCTTCTTTGTAGATCATGTCTCCCCAGCAGGAGACACGACAGAGCACATACAATGCAAAAGATATACTTGTATCTGAAAGATCACAAAATGAGGTGAATATGCCCTACACCAAGTCCCATAATAATTATAACATCTCAAAGAAACACCATTAGAGTGCAGTCATTAAACATGCTTCTCAGAGCAGATGCTTTTAATTTCTACATTCATTGCATAGTTGACTTTKCTCAGGAAACTCAGTAACTGAAGTTTTAATTCAAACTGAATAAAAATGTTAAAATGTTTATTATATCAGAGGTCATTGCTATTTGTTACAGAATAACCTTACATTTACTGGTGCCATAAATGGAGATGTCTACGTCTGGAAGGATCATTTTCTGATTAGACTTGTGGCAAAAGCTCACACAGGGCCAGTGTTTACAATGTACACAACTCTTCGCGATGGACTCATTGTTACAGGAGGAAAGGAGAGACCGTAAGACATGCACCTTCCTCAAGTGCACACCATTTGTCTCTCTCGTGATTGTTGTTATTTATACAATGTCCTAGACGCATCCAGCACTTCCCAGAGACGTACAGTATCTGCAATGTAGAAGTTCCAATGCACCTAACACCAAATTTGCCTAGGAGTCTTAGTAACTAAAGAGCTAGTTAACAGGACACGCCTGGGTCACAGTATTGCACATAGATGCAAAGGACGTATTGAACCTCAAATTAACAACCAGTGTGACTCCTGTAGGACCTCCTTGTTGCCTCAGCTCCTGCCAGCCTGGCAGAAGTGTTTTTTCTTAATTTTTAAATCCTATCAAACTGCAGATTCTCCTTCTCGTGACAGAGACTCACTGATTAGTAAGTTCATCTGTTTACCAGAAGAAAGAATATATTTGCAGAGCTTATGTTAGCGACAGTGATTTGAGATTAAGTGACAAGAGAATTATTTACTTTTTTGCAAATTAGATGTGATGCTGTTTAAAACATGAAGTGTGACAGTATTAGCTACCATGTCTTTATTATAATTTCCTGCTATTACAGAGTAGTGAGATGTCTTTAAACACAGGGGAAGGTGATTCGATGTATGTTTTGTTATTTAAGTAATCATAAAATTACTGATGGGATTTACAAATGAGATTCGTTAAAGCCCATGCAGAGGGAGGCATCTGTGTAATGCTTCAGCATGCTTCTTTTCAGCACTAAAGAAGGGGGAGCTGTAAAGCTATGGGATCAAGAGATGAAACGGTGCCGAGCATTTCAGCTTGAGACGGGCCAGCTCATTGAGTGTGTGCGCTCCGTCTGCAGAGGGAAGGTACGTGAGCCACCTTGGCGGATTTTGCACTCTGGTACGTGTGACCTCACATTGTCCTTGGTGAAGGCTGGATGGGGGCCGTCCAGGAGAAGACTCTCCTAACGTTATAGGAAGAGGCACTGGCTGCCTGTCTGGTGAAATTTCCTTTCTTGTCTTCAGACTGCAGGGGGATCGCACTTCTGACAGGTAGTGCCCACCTTTCCCTTACAGTCAGCAGGGAGAGGGAAGTGCCTTTGAAGCCCCGAAGGGCAGTGCTACACTRTAGGCACGTACTTCACCAGGATAAGACTTTGTCTCCTACCCTCCCTTTCCAAAAGCAATTTMGGTACCTACTTTACGAGGTTTGCTTCCCCTAAAATCTAGGCACAGTTTTGGTGCCTCAGCTAGGCAGACTGTATCCTAGCTTAAAAAAAAAAAAAAAAAAATCACAAAAAATTTTAAAAAAAAAAAAAAAAAATCACAAAAAATTTTGAGAATTACTGATTGACTTTACATTTTGGTGAAAAGGAAAATAATATATGACTGAGCATAAAAATGACTGAGCAACTTGAGGAGCTAATCGCACATGTTTAAATTGTACTTTTAAATGTTATCACTGATGGAAGGCAGGTGTGATGATGCAGAAAAGTTATTTATTTCCTATGATGGGTATCTGTTCAACCTAGTACTTCATGAAATGATCTCTACTTAACTTTGAATATCAGGCCTCAGCAATATTTCACATGGTCTTCGATAATAAGAACACTGAAGAGTGTTGTGTTACGTCTCTAATTAAGAAGCCATTAACAACTCCAAACTGTATACGTTTATGCTTTTTTCCCAAGTTTTTGCTGAGAAAGCTGTTCCAGTTTAGGTTATGACAGTTTGTCTAGAATATATGTAAGCTGCTCAGAGGCAGTCTAACTGAGCCTAAAGCCCTGTTTTGGTGCTTTATTATTGCCCTAAAGTGATAGTAAATCACTTCAAAGGTGCTAGAATCATGCTCTACCAAATCAGATGTAAACACTGGTTATTGTAGTCTGAATAACAATACTTAATKGCAACACTGAAGTCTACCACAATTGCTCAGCAGTAACACCAAAACATATCACTAAATGGAAAAGTGTCAAAGTGTTTTACTGGCCTATTTTTAAGATGTTGCATAAACAAGCAATATAAATCAGAAGGAGGTGTCACAAGTATCTCTGCGATACATCTGTATTTTACTACTACTGATATATCTGTATTTTACT
Organism: Rhea americana; assembly: GCF_003343005.1. NCBI lineage: Eukaryota > Metazoa > Chordata > Aves > Rheiformes > Rheidae > Rhea > Rhea americana. The sequence continues at coordinate 261,472 of NW_028186473.1, read as the reverse complement.
ACTACTGATATTACATCCATTATATTGACAATGTGCATCTCATCTGTTTTTTTTTTTTTTTTTTTTTTTTTTTTTTGGCTACAAACAGGGGAAAATTTTAGTGGGAACAAAAGATGGGGAAATCCTTGAAGTAGGAGAAAAAAATGCTGCTTCAAACTTGTTGATTGACTGTCACATGGAAGGAGAGATCTGGGGCTTAGCAACTCACCCCTCAAAAGACATATTTATTTCTGCAAGTAATGATGGAACAGCAAGAATCTGGGACCTGTGTGACAAAGTGAGTATCACTAAACTGAGAAGGGTGTGATTACAAGCAGTAATTTTATACAAACACTTTCCAGCTGTAGGATGAGCTCTCCTCCAGCCACCTATGTACCTTTGAGCAGCACTGTAAGAGCGGAGTTTTGATATTGTTTGCTCCTTGATATGTTGCCATGCAAAAAGGTTAGTCATTGAGATATAGCCTGCTGCTCCTTCCGGAAGGAGCAGAGAAATGCCATTATTTGAAATCCCACATGCTGATAGAGTGCCTTTTGTTGTGCATTGCTTATCAAACATTTTAGAGTCATATGTACATAATCCATGTTTTTTTCCAATGTCTAATTGAATTTATCAACAATGTATTAGAAAAAAATCTAGGCTATATAAACCTTTTCAAAAGCTAGTTACCTGAGCTAATATGGATAATTTTTAATATCAAAAAATAGTATAATATAAATACAATCAGACAGAGTGAAAATGCAAGAACATTTTGCTATATTTTCATATCACAAATCAAATATTAAAAAATATATCAGTTGTTACAGAAACTATGAAAAAAATCATCTTTTAAGCTCAGTGGGAAACCGATTTTCAGCCTTTTCAGATGAATTGTATTCTTTCTGATGTCAAAATTAAAGTCAGTCTGCGACATGATAGATGCAAACATGAAACTGCCATTTGAATTAGATGTATATCTAATCTATAGATCTATATTTTGAAGCCTATTTTGCAACATACACATATGTGGAATGTGATTGTTTTGTGTGAAATTTCAGATTTAAATTTAGAGGAAACTTTACAAAGTTTGTTTTTAATAACTGTCTTTTATACTTTATGTTTAGAAGCTTTCCATTTACTTCATAGTTTTCTACAGGGAAGTAAGAGACTATTGCTTTTGTCAATACAGAAACTGCTGAACAAAGTGAATCTAGGTCATCCAGCAAGATGTGCTGCATATAGTCCTGATGGTGAAATGGTTGCTATTGGCATGAAGAATGGAGAATTTGTTATTTTACTTGTAAACAGCCTTAAAGTTTGGGGCAAAAAGCGAGATCGGAAGTCTGCAATTCAGGATATCAGGTGTGTCAGTGCCCTCACTTAGGAAAAAGTCCATCAAGTTCTAAGCTGATTTCCAGATTTTTTAACTCTAGATTTGTTSAAACCTGGATGAAATCATGAAAGCATTTACTGGCTGCCTGATACGTGGCTTTGCCTGTACCTTAAGTCTATCTACTTTGTATACCGTACTCTTTTTCCTGTGATTAATTCAGTCTTATCCACTTGAATATAGCTAGTAACTTGGACATTATGGAGCTCTGATCCTGRGAATTAATTTGTTAGTTAAAATTGTTAGTGCAATTAAAATTTCAGGTCCTGTTGCTTCCTCACAGAGGATTAGTGAGGCTCTGCACRGTATGCTGTACACTTTATACAAATATGATATTAACATCTGTTTGACTAAGTATAAAATTCTCAGCCTTTCTAATCTGCCTGTTGAGCATCAAAGTTTGGTTTAGATTGAATCTTGCAATTGATACAAGATTTATGATTGTTTTCCATTAAAAAAAGATTGAATTTGTTCACCTGAAACAGTGAATTATATCCCCATCTCATGTTTTATTGCCTAGAATCAGCCCAGATAACAGATTTTTGGCAGTGGGTTCCCAAGAACATACTGTAGATTTTTATGATCTCACTCAAGGCACGATGCTAAACCGGATCGGCTACTGCAAGGACATTGCCAGTTTTGTCATACAGATGGATTTTTCTGCAGACAGCAGGTACATTCAGGTATGTTGTGGGCAGGCCCACAGGTGCTTGTTGTTCCTTTGACCTGTTATTGGACGTAGTAAGAAGACGGAGGTAAGAGTGGGTGAGGGAGGCTTCCAGAGCTGGTCTGGACTGCACTTCAAGCGGCTCCTAAATCTTTCACTGTAGATTAAATAGTGCAGATACAGGCTCTGGCACACTAAAAACCTTGTAAGGGAACAGAGCTATGTTGCTGCTGCAGGAGATGCAGAAGCCAGGGGAAGACCCAAGTATTTAGAGAGAAAGAGAGGACTTTAAAAACAGCTCTATTAACGTCATGTAAGAGGTGAGCCACTGCAAATGAAGTTGTGGACTGTAACCTCAGTAAGGAAGCAGTTCTCTTCCTTTTCCAACTTTGGATGTATATGATTCCTGAACTCGTGGGAGGTTTCCTTCAGAAGTTTTTCTGTTGCTATAGACTTAGTAAGATTAATTTGAGATAAACCAGATGATAGTATACAGTTGAAAGGAAATTTATCACCTATGGGGTATGCATATGAACATCTCATTCAATTACCATTCAGTAACATTATTCCAATTACTTTCATTGCATATAATTATAGCTAATTAGGAAAAAAAATGGGAATTTTATGGAAGTTGTTTAATTCATGATAAAACTTGTTGAGAATATTACTGCTGGAAACTTTATAAAATTTTTTTTAAAAAAATGTTATTTATGGCCAGGTTACCAGCTTTTTCCTTTTCTACTTGCAGGTATCAACGGGTGCCTATAAGCGTCAGGTTCACGAAGTACCACTGGGAAAGCAAATAACAGATCCTGCATTAATAGAAAAGATCACCTGGGCCACATGGACAAGGTGAAAGCCCTTAAAAAAAAAAAAAAAAAAAAAAAAAAAAAAAGTTCTGCCTGACTGGGGTTGACTGGAAAGCAGAACGAGGCGGCACAGGCCCCTCCCGTGCAAAACGGCCGCGTGCAGCCTGCGCGGCGATCGGCCGGCTGTTCCCGATTAGCAAACCCGGGGCAGAAAGCGCAGCCGGCCGCCTGCCCCGCGGCCCTATCTCGCACACCTTTATTTAAGCAGCCCTGGGGGGGTCCCGCCACGCCGRCGGAGCCCTGTTAACACCGCGGGCGGTCACGGCTCCGCTGGGTTAGCTGCGGTGTCCGCCCTCGTCCCCGGCCTTCGGAGCCGTGCGGCGCGTTGCCCCCGTGCCGCTCCTCCGCGCAGGCTCACTCCCGCTGGCACACCGCGCGCCGCCCTTTCCCGCGGCTGCTAGCGGGGGAAACACACACTGCATTTATTAAGAAAGGGGTCGTGGGCACCCCTGGAAGAATATGTTTATCGGGATGGGGTTTATAGGTGAGCCGCCCGGTGTGATTAAAAAAAAAAATCTATGGCTGTGCCCTTGCTGTGGAAACTGGAGCCGGAGAAAAGCGATTCTGACACTAAACAGCGAGACGATGGTACAGGCAGTTTCCTAGGAGAAAAGGCGTGAGCGTCTTCCCACTCTTACAGCTCTGTTATCTGCCCTGAATTACTAATTTTGAAGGACTCTTGACAGAGTGTGGGAGTGGGGCAGCTACAGCTGACAATATGTTGGTAAATGTGAATAATTACAAGGAACCGCTTCAGCTAAGGGTAAGAAAGACACCTATTTTGGGAAATACTCCAGCACCAAACAAGCATCCCCTCGCTCCAGAACTTAGGCCCAAGGGAACATTGCTGTAAAAATTTGCTTGCAGGAGGGTGCATGCCTTCCATTATGCAGTAGCACAGGGTGCAAATGTTTAGAGGAAAAAGAGACTTTATTAATGCTGGGCTGCGTGGCCTCAGCATGCTCTGGAAAACAGCAGCAGCAAGTAATTCTTACGAGCTAATAGGCTTCTTTTAACTTCACTTTGGAGCAGCATTCTTGGAGACGAAGTCATTGGGATTTGGCCACGAAATGCAGATAAAGCAGATGTCAATTGTGCTTGTGTGACCCATGCTGGCTTAAATATAGTCACAGGAGATGATTTTGGTCTGGTGAAACTGTTTGATTTTCCATGCACAGAAAAATTTGTAAGTGGTTATTTTACTTACTTAATCATCTAAGCTGTTTGCGATTCCCCATGTTCAGATTCCTTGTCATATAGTTTTTAAGGAGGCCAAACTGCATGGGCCAACAAGTCGTCCCCCGCGCCGGCTGCGGGAGCAAGTGTGTGTGTGTGTGTGTGTGTGTGTGTGTGTGTGTGTGTGTGTGCACGTGTGTGTGTGTGTGCACGCGCGCGCATGTGCACGTGCGGCAGGAGGGTTGTCCCGGCAGCTGGTGGGTAGCTGTCTTCCAGCAGCCAGGGAAAACCAGCTATGGAGGGAGGTCCCAAAGCACAGAAGCAGCTGCCGAGCTGGGATTATTGTGGGCTGGACAACACCAGGATGACTGGGAATACTTACTATTTGTATGTGCACGAGGCAACTGAAGTCGCTTTCCATTATGCGTTCCTGAATATTTTTTCCTTTTTTTTTCCACTAGGCCAAACACAAGCGGTATTTTGGGCATTCTGCACATGTTACCAACATACGCTTTTCTCATGATGACAAATACGTTATAAGTACAGGAGGAGATGACTGCAGGTAATGTAGTCTTTATTTTTATGATGATCAGAACTGGTTCATGTACACTTCCATGACAAAGCCGAGCATTTAACACCTTTCTGAGCCCATTCTTAGAGGTTATTGAAGTCTGCTTTCTTGAAGCATGGTAGTTTATTTTGCTTTTCTTATTCACAAATCACTGTATTTTTTTTTAATGATCACTTGCATATAATTTGCTCCAGCCACCTTGGCCCCATCCACAACATGTCATCTTGGGTAGAGATGACTGCTGGGTGACAGAACTTGCAGTCAGATTTCGGTGCCTTCAGCATATATTACCTGTGTTTCTGCTTTGCACCATGCTTTCCCCCTYGGTGCAAAGGCAAACAGGGATGCCGTTGTGCCGTGCCACGCGTGCCAGCGCAGCTCTCACCAGCCCACCCCCATGCTCCTCGTGGGGTGGCGACAGCTGCTGCGCGACTGGCCCCGCACAACAGCGGGACCCCAGGGCTGAAGCGCGGCCGCCAGCTAGGCAGTGTCTGCAGGGCAGCGCTGGCTGAGCGCTCCTGCTCCTGCCCGAGCCCCCCACTGCTCTTGTTGAGCCCCTGGCACCCCCCCAGGTCTGAGCACTGCGGCAGCACCCAACTCCCTGTCCTGCCACAACCTTCTAGAGGGAGAAAAGAAATATGGAAAAAAAAGAANAAAAAAAAAAAAAAAAAAAAAAAAAAAAAAAAAAAAAGGAAAAGAAAGAAGGAAGAGAGAGAGAGAGAGCGCACCCTGCCTAGAAGGTGCTGCTCAGTGCCACAACACACAAACACGCAGAGCCCAGCTCGGGCAGGGGAGGTCCCTGTACAGGGGAAGCGCAATGGGCACGCCAGTGTAGACACTCCTGTTAAAGCATTGCTGCTCCCCAGCGCAGCATTGCAAGTGCAGCTTCTGCCTTACCTACCACCTGGTCCATCTGTGTATGTATGGCACAGTAAGCTTTTTTCTTTCTTTTTTTTCTTTCTTTCTTTCTTTCTCTTTCTTTCTTTCTTTCTTTCCTTCCTTCCTTTCTTTCCTTTTTCCTCTGAAAATAGGATTATCGCACCCCCTGGCAGTTCCACTATAGATGATGCTCACAGAGTAGGGGACAGACAGTGGTAGCTAGAATTGCTGAATTCTTCTTTTTTTTGGTAATACTTTCCATAATGAACTTCCTGACGGCAAGTCAGTACACCTGCCTATAAAACAAACTTTGCCTGCTGCCAGCCCCATAAAAGGTGTCTTAAAAAAAAAAGGCAAATAATTCTGATAGTCTCTTTGAAACAAGCAGACTTCCCTAAGTGACAACTGTTGCAGCACTTGCTAGTCGTGTGCCTGGGAAGCCCATGGCACTGCGCACTGCTGGTGCAGGAACCTCACGCAGCTGCGGGCTCCAGCGCAGACAAAGACAGCTGCCGGGGCCGTCACTCACACCGAAATAACTGGCCAGCACCCTCAGCGCAAAGGGTAGTGCAGGAATTCGGCTGAACAGACGGCCAGACAGATTTAGAAAGAGACATTTCAAGGAAGCTCAGAAGGCTCCTGAAGTAAGAGAAGGAGGAGGAGAAAGAGAAAGAGGAGAAGGAGGTGGAGAAGAGAAAGCTGGGGGGGGGGGGTGTGAGCAAGCCCATGTGTATAACCCTCCCTCCCCATATGAGCTTCCACCCCACTCTGTAAAACAGGGTTATTACCAAGCATAACAGAGAGCAGAGATATGAGGAACAGAACTGCATGTGGTTAAATAGCAAGTGCCCACAACCTTGCTAAACAGCTTAGCATAGAAGAACCGCAGTGAGGCAGGAAATAAAAGGGCAGAGGCGCTAACATTTAACAGATGCGCATCAGGGAAAGCATCTCCAAGCATCAGCTAGTTACACTCACCTAAGAGGAAAAATACAAGCCTGTACCTTGACCTAAACCAGAGGCTGCAGGCTTGAGTCATTTTGCCAGGGCTCGAGACGATGCATCTTTTCCTAAGCCACAAAACTGTTATCTCCTGACTAGTGCAGCATGCCGCTAAGTGGCACGCAGCAAGCTTGCAGGTTAGCCACTGGCATTTTAGGGCCGTAAAGTCAGTGATTTTCATTCACCGCTCTGCAATGAGTTTAACGCTCCTCCCATTGCACTAGACAAGCTGCTTTTCAAAGCAGCTGGCATGAACAATCATTTGTGCAGTGATGGTGGAACTAAGAGAACCCTGGAAATTGTTTTCTTCTTCTTGCTTGAAAAAAATTTGCAATGTGTTTCTCTGAAAAGGCATTGAACAGTGACAGGGCACACTGACAAGCAAAGCTGTGGTGTGGAAACACAAGGACAAACTCACCTAAATTCTCATCCTGCAGTCTGCAAACTAATATATGAAGTTGGGAAAGCTTATCAGCTGACTTTGTTCTGTCCATATTGTTCTGATGACAAATTGTTGAGCCAAATTTTAACTATACAGAGTAAAATAATAGCTTTTCCAAATTTTAGTCCTTCACTGCCTGACAGCACATGTATGGAACTGGTGGGCAAAACAGTTACAATGATCAAGTTTCTTACCAGAAAGTGCATTGCAGTGCTGGACTTTGACCATTAACTGTATAACTTGGTAAATATAGATTTAATAGGAAGACTCTAGGTAAAGCAAAATTAAGAGCTACAAGTACACGAAGCACCCTGATTGCTACTTCCCTAATGCCATTTCTCTTAGTATAATGTGTTGAAGCTTATCAGCAACTTACTTACTTAGAAATAACTTTACTATTGATTTCTTTGTAGTGTATTTGTATGGCGATGTCTTTGAAAGACAAATCTTGCTGCTGTTACTGCCACCACCAAGTGACTGCTCTGGCCTGGAGAGCCATGAATGCCTCTAACCCCTCGGCTGCTGTGATTTCCACACAATGCTGCATGGACTGCACATTTTCAGACTACTGGTGTGGCCATAGAGGAGAATACCATCCTGCATTTGAACCACAACATCCTTGAGAAGGAAGCTGAAGTTTAAAAGGGAATAGTTCTGTAATCCAGGCAAGGCCTAAGGGATGAACAGTTCAATCATTAAGCTGCTTTTGCTTTATACTGTGTTATTCAAACTATATCTGCAAAGGTAGCACACCAAGAAAATGGGCACTTTAATTTGCATAATTTCAAAATTAAAGGCTTGGACATCTGTTCAAGAAAGCTGGTGTTTTCACACCTGCTTAAAACTCACGTTTAGAATTTGGCACATTAAGTAAACTGCAAGGTTTTAATGAGCATGCTGGATTCATACTTCAGCTTTCAGTAATCAAAGGAGCAAGTATCATTTTGGAAGTCCATTTTATTTTAAAATATATTTATTTGGCTAAGTAAGTTTTCTATTCATGAAGTGCCTTTGAACGATTTTCCAGTAGTATGGGCTACAATCTTGCCTCCCACCAATGTCTGCTTTCAACATATGGTGCTATAACTTTCACAGAGGAGGGCTAACCATTAACACCTTTTCCAGATGTGTACTTACATTTTTTTCTGCTTGTTGTTAATATGTTCACAAATGCATCCCAGGATGTTTCGAAGAGCAAGAACAAATGTTTTGTTCCAAGGCCAAGTTCCTGAGTACGTTACACCTCCCAATAAGCTGCCTGTGTTTGGTTCATGACAGTAGATTGCAGCCAGAATTTGAAGCTCAACTCTGAAGGTGAATAAGGGGAAAGGGACATGGAGAAAAGGAGCATGAAGAGATTTGTTTCAGGGAGCTTAAATGCAAACAATGAGGTAGTTCCTGTATTCTCCCCATTTAGTTACTTTCACAGGCACTATTTACTAAACCTATAGGAAAAAAAAAGCGCTTTGAAGGTTTCCAAGAATCACTATGTCCCACACTGCCCTCAGGCTGGGCTTCTGAAGACATCCCAGGTGAACATCAATGAAGGGCTGCTACAGCAGTCCTCAAAACTGCCCACCCCTCTGCTGGCAGCTAGGTCCATGCTGCCTAGTAGCAGACGAACCATGCTGGCACACCTACTAGTGAGAAAAGCCTCATCTTTGCTAACGCTGGACTCCCCTCGCACCTGCATGGGTGCCACCACTGCCAGAGCTACCACAGGGCCAAGGTAGCGCAAGGCCAGGGTGATCAGGGGAGCAGAGTCTCCCCCCATCTAGCAGTGGAGACCGTAAGACCATCTATAGCTAGTCACCACAAGTGATTAGCGCTGCTCAACCTTTGYTAAGAAGCATTTTGTCAAAACCAAAGCTACCAGGAGGTGGGAGAGGACAGCAGGAACTTTGGTTGTTGTTTTTAAATAGTTTAGAAAGGAATACACAATGTGGGCAACATCAAAGCAGATTTTTGACACATCAAGCATGGAGCACATCCATGTTTTGAAAAGCCCTTTCTTTTAAAGACTATTTTTTTAACCAAAAGTAGTAAAGGCTAAAATAAAACATTTTGACTTTAAGCATAGTGTTTGAAAGGAAGTGTTAAATACTGCTTTAATTCCAATTCAGAAGACTTAAGTTTTGAACTAGGGAACTTCCTGCCAAACCAGTTCTGATTCCCACTCATATTTAGTGAGAAGCTAGTGGCTGGATATAGAATATCATACAAATGACAGATGCCAGGAATATCCAATTAAAGGAGTGGCTCAATGTATATTTAACACACAAAAGTGCTTCAGCAACCTCAAAGAATCACCTTTTTTTAAAATGGAATTTATTAATGCCTTATATTACTATACAGAAGATCAGTCTGTCAAGATACATAATAAGAGTCCCTATGCAGTTTTTTTTAAAGAAATCTTGATCATATTATGTAATCATGTTAGGTGGTGATGTTAGTGAATACCTTTTTTGCCTATGTTGTAATGTTTGCCTTTCACATTGATTGTATCCTGAATAAAACTAGTTGTGCAGCAAAAGGAATTACTAAATGGTGATGTGAAAAATATCTAACAGCAATAGTGTCTGTCAGGAAAACACTTTAAACAAATTTGTATGTTTATATTGTTTGGTTTTATGTATAAAATGTTCAGAAGTGATGATGTATTATACTGTAAATTAAAGTATTAATGCATGAATTTATTTTTAAATGGTCAAGATACTATTAATTCAAAATCTGTGTCTCAAATAAATTTGAATATAAGTTTTCATTGTCCAGCTCTCTTTAAATCATCAGACTTAAGTTGATCTGAAAGTTATTGGACTTGTATCATAATTTCCCTCAAACTAGAACATCGTACACATCGCGATCTCCAAAATAAGAAGAAAGCAAGGATTGTTACTTCTTTTAGCATAAACAATCTTAAAATTCATCTTTCACAATTTTCAATAACCRACTCACAACACGAAACTGGAGTTGCACAGTCACCACCCGGTCGCCAAGCTGCCTGCACAGCCAGAGGTGGTGGTGACGCAGTCAGAGCAGAGGCCTCCTCGCTGCAGGCACAGATCTGTGCTACACAACTACAGGCCTAACTGGGCATCACTGGCCAACACACAGCTATTCAGGACATCAAATAAAACTAGAACTCAACAAACTGCTTCACACTGCACATATGAAAAGATATCATGAAAAATCCACCTAGCCACATTGCAATAAATCTGAAAAGCTATTACCACCACCAGGTACAATGGATATTTAATCACGATGGATTTAAACAAAAATAAACACAAATATATTAAAACTTGCCTCAGGAAAGCAAAATACCGATACTATTTTATGTCTATAAGCTTTATTGATACTTGGGTTTTTCGGGGTTTTTTGTTTGTTTTTTTCTTTTTTTTTTTACATTTCACAATGCATTCCACAGACTTAGTTCAATACAGCTTAAACTGCAAGTGTATAAATTTTCATTTATAATTTCTTGCATAACAAGGTTTTAAGTTTCCAAACAACAATTGCAGCAGTAGATATTCGGTCCACAGATTATCAGGATTTGAGAGACTGTTTAAGTATTTACTTAAAATCAACTACTGTATGCTTGTGCAAAGTGTATGCTGTAATTTATTTATTATTTTAAATGTATGTGGAGGTTCCTTTGTTCATTCCTTTTTGTTTTTTTCAAACAGCTGATAGTGTTTACAGAGACATTTTAAATTTTTAAGCTTGTGTGCTACAGAGCTAGTCCAGAAATCAGTCAATTCTCTGAAGTATGAAGCACTGTAGAGCAGCTGAAAGATCTAAGCTTTGTGAAACACATATATATATATATATATATATTGGCAATTGATAAAACAATAAAATCACAATACAGCTATACTCATACCAAAAAGGCAAGATTTTTCAAAACTTGCTAAAATGGTATATTCTTCTAAAACATCTCATTTTAGAAAATCTGCATCAATCTACACAGACCATACACAGTGCACAAACTGGGAAGTGTTACCCTCCAATCCACCTGCACTACCTCTTCTTGAACGCAGCAGGGACTACCTCTGATGAAGCAAAATGTACAGCTTTCTCAAATCTTTTTGTATTAGCCAGTGCTGCACACAGGATAAAGAAAGATGATTAGTTTTTAAATCCATACATAGCAGCTTACAATACTTAAGATGATGAAACACGTGGCAGTCAAAACAGTTATTTTTCCTCAAACACTGCGTTGCTAAAAAATAAAGATCTGTGAAATTGCACTGCAATGTCAAGGGTTTTGCTATTCCCTGACCCTCCCTATGTAAATCCAGATGAGTATTTTCCCCCTTAAAAGATGAACTTCCTATTGGTAAGTTGCTTCAGATTTTTTTACTCAGTTTTGCGCTTCAGCCCAGGGATCTTTGCTTGGATCCTGTAAGAAGAGGAAAACAGCACTTTAGCAAGGGGAAAAAAATGTAGGTATGAATGTATTCTTAAAAAAAAACACCAGTCTGAAGATAATCATTATGGCAACACAAAACTACCAATTACACTCAGAAACAGCTAAAACTGCTAAATCCCTCTTTATTCACCCCTCACCTAATGGTTTCAAATAAATCAATTTTTATTAGAAATGTGTGACTCAAGTTTCGTCCAATATTAACAACTGTATCAGCAGGAAAGGAGCTGATTTCATAACCATTCTTCTATTTAAATAAAAAAGGCCTTTCCCTCCATGACTGATGTTCATAATGTATGTTATATACAGAAACAGTACACACATATCAAGAACTCTCAAACATTACTTATAAAGTGAAACAAAAAATAACTCACTTAGCCATCGCATCTTTGACATTCTTGTTCACTAGTCCCAAATAATGATCAATTTGGGCCTGAAATTTAAGACAAGAAATGTTAGCTTTCAGACTGACCCTTCTAAGGAGTTACTTTGCTGCGGGGTAGTCAGAGGCATGCTTTACAGGAAAAAAATGGGACAGAAGGAAGTCAGGAGCCTGTGTGTGTTCACCCCCCAGTTCAGCTCCACTCAGTCCGTTTCCAGTATAAAGCTCCCTCGACTGCGACTGGTGGCCAACAAAAGGCAAGAGCTTCCCAGGACAAAGGCAGACACCGGGGCCGCTGTGCCAAGGAGCAGCCCGGGGCTGCCCTGCCCACCGCAGCTCTCTGTGGGAGATCCTGCTGCTTCAGCTGTAGCCGGCACTAGCAATCGCCTTTGGGAGAGCGCACAACCGCAGGGATGAGCGGTAATACGCAAATAAATCCCTCCCCGGCTGCTGTTTAATCAAACCAGTCGCTAGTGTTCCACCTCCACCTCATGCCCAGGCTGCTCCAACACGAGGGTGCACAACCGAGGCCCCGAGCGAGGGGCAATCAACTCCTCCACATCCCCTCGGCACCACAGACAATCAAGCTTCTTAGGTGGGCTGGGCACGTTAAACGGCTTATGCCTTCGACAGCAGCGTTCAGCTGATCAAGAGGATTGAGGGCCAGGGTTAAGCCACACAAATTGTCCATCATCTTCCCTAAGGGCTACAGATTTCCTTCAGTTCAGAATACTTTATTCTTTTCTTGGGTTATAGAGGAGCTCAGAGCGGAGTCATCTGCTCACAGCGCCCTCCTTTCTCCTTTCCAAGTCCCAGCCTGGCCTTCGTAAAGAGGGGTTGTTTTAGAAAGAGGAGAAGGCACTGTTAAGCCAGAGCTGGCTTATCCCCTTCCTGTGCCACATCCTGACAGATAGTTTCTGCTCAGTTCTGAGTTTCTGCTCAGTTCTGCTATATTTTAATAGTACTCATTTTATTTTGTCTTTTTATCTCCTTCCGTTATGCCAGTCTATCCACTAAAGCAGCACTGGATTGTGCTGAACATCTCCCACTTGCTCCTGGGGCTACAAAATCCATGGAGTTTCAGGACACAAATCCTGAACACCGGCTCCGAAGAAGTTTCTTCAGAAATTGTTTAGAAAATACTTGCATCAGGATTAACATATCCTACCTATTACTGCTTTAGTCCTGTCCAAATCTGGATCAGAGAGACAGAAGGCAAAACCTGGTCAAGCAGGCCTTTTTTGTAACTGCTTGTTTGGGAAGTCTTCTTACACTTCCACCAAAAATGAGGGGAAAGCATGTGCAGTCTGCACTTTCAAAGTGAACTTGCTTTCTCTTGCCCTTGCACTGACTCATGGTTACAGACCTGTGTTTTAAAAGCTTAAAAACTTTTGAAAATTGAAGTAGAAACACAAGAATTAAAAATAAACTAAAATTCACTTCATCAAAACATCTTCATGGTGTATTTAATAATCATATTAAACACTCACCTGATGTCTCTCATAAATAACAGGAACGCTGAAGAGCGAAATCAAAGCTGGAAAGCAACAGACCAAAGGTGTAAGCATGGACAAAGGGAATGGTGTTCAAACAGAACAGACTAGTTTTCAGTGCTTGACATTGTTTTGTTTTTTAAGATGCAAGAAAAAGAAATAACTAAACCACACATAAAAATTGTTGGCAGGTAATTTAAATAGTTCCTATGAGGAAGAGGCACACTATTCTCTAGGTCTTGTTAACAGTACAGTGAGTATGATCACAGCTCATATTCTCACTGCAGGTTTTGCAAATTCCTCACAAAGGACACTTAGGCTTGTGGCTATGCCAATCTATGCATCTGACGACTCCAATCAGCTGCCTTTACGATACCAGAAGCATAAACTTTATCTTCAGTGGGGTGTGACCAAAACCAGTTCGTACCTCCTTGAAGTTGCAACACAACAATAATATTAAAGCAAGGCTAACTCTGAAAGGGAAAAGCACAAGTGAACATGCTTTCAATGATGATACATTGTCTAGAGAATCAGCAGCTTCAAGAAGTTCAACAACGTAATTTGAAACTTCAGTTCTGCACTGATATCAATGTCCTAGAAAAAGGACACACAACTATATCGTCTTGATATACTCTTAAGTAACATAGGAATGGCCTCACAGTATCGAGCTGACTTCAGTACTTTTCCAGGATTGTTAGTTTGTATGCTACGTATCTAACACTATTTAAAACACTTACCCAGTATCAGTAACGTCAGACCATTAAACAAGGCACCAACATAAGTGAATACCCACATCAACACTGCAAACTAAAAGGAAAAAAGTGTATTAGCTCACAATCAGTCTTATAAGAATGTATAAATTAGATCATTCAGTGAGATAATTTCTCTAAGTCCACATGAAGCTAAAATATTCCACACTTTACTTCATACTTGTACATCAAATGTAATTATAGATGAGTGACTAAATGGTCAAAGGGTTTAGTAATAGGATACGGTCTCTTGCTTCTAGGTCATCTGGCTGAATTCAGCCCAAGTCAGCAGTGACCAAAAGCTGTTAGTGGCTGCTCAATGCACTCTGCATTTATACAATCCAGCATTTAATAATGATGGGCAAACACCACTCCTACCTCTCACCCTTCACAGAGATGAGACAAGACATGCAAGTGAGAGGTTAAAGGGATGGCATGTGGCACAGCACATGAAGACGGAGCCAGAAAAAAGCAAGTTGTTTGCTTGGTGGCAGCCCAGCAGCCAGCCAGGAGTTCACCCACCCCTCGGTGCTGCTCAAGCCCAAACTATTACAACCGCACTTCAGCTCAGCAAAGGTTTCAATGAACTGTGGACTAGATCAGGCAGGTGCTTCTGTCACATGAAGATGAAAGACCCATCTGGAAGCTAATGTGGCAAGGTTGGCTTGTTTGTCTTTTTACCTAAAGGCTTAGGGTACTAAAATATTCAGGAAAGTATTCAGAAGTAACTTAAGATGGAAGAAAGCTTTAAATCAGAGATAAGTTCAGAAGCAAAGATGGCCTTCTGTTAACAGACACCTAAATCATCACATTGCTCTGATTTCTGGCTTCATATACTAACTTACACCTAGACGCTGTTCCTTCCCCACTGCCACCCTGCTGACACTGCACTCAGGCAAATCTCTGTTGTGCAGAGTCTCTGCTCTGCTTCATTAGTTTTACACAAAGATCTATAGAAATTACAAACCCTCAGTTTTCTGCCAGGTGGAGCATGCTGGCCCGCAGCCTGTCCCAAGCATACCTCTGACCTATGCGACATGGGGGCTGAAGGCTGCCAGCTCTATTTCTGTGTAGGATTCCTCCGCAAGAAAAACTAGCTGGTTTCTTCTAGTGTTGCACAGTCCATCAGCAACTGAGCAGAAGCTGGATCTGGATGCCAGATGTAGCAGATTTAGCTGTGCTTATTACTCACTAAGCACTGAATTATGCTTTGCATAGTGCAGAGCACAGATGAGACCCCTGGCCCTCTCATCAACTAAGCACATCTGGTTATTTTCTGTGAAAGACACCACAAAGCACTGGAGCAGCCATAGAGACACAGTGCGGAYGCTGCAGCCGGTATCAGTGAGAGAAGAGCTAGGCACAGGGAACAACCGAAGGTGAAGCACTCCAGTAAGCAGGAGATGCACAAAACTACAAGATGGGTACAAAGCACTGGAAGGGGGGAGGAAAGGATGCTGAAGTATTGTGGGCATGGGATGAAACAGAAAGAAGAGGGCAAAGATTTAGACTACAGTAGAATTACTCAAAAATTATGGATCCAAATATTCATTTTTAGTTTCTCTTAAATGTAAACATCCAAATCAATCAAATAAAACAAAACAAAAATCAATAGCCACAGTAAGGTAAGGGCATGAGAATTAATTCAAGCTTAATTACATGAGCCCTGTAACGAAAGTAAAGGTTAGTACTTCAGGATCTTCAGTTGACCTGGTCCTATTCAAAATTAAATAGGACTACTTGCAAATGAGGCAGTTCTTTATCTGTCTGTTCCTTCTAGATGTGACGTAAGCAGCACCAGCAGCATGAAGTTAAGCATGAGACAAGATTGCAACATTATCATCAACTGCACTCCTACTGAAGGAGTTCAGCAGGTTTATCAAGAAAAATAAAGCAGATTTCTCTAGACTCCCTCATGATTCATTCAAACCTTGGCCCAGTTCTGCTCTGCAATGCCAGGGCAAGAGCTGGCTGCCAGCCACTTTGCACAACATGCTTTAACGGAGCATTCAAACGTTCTGCTTTCCAAACAAGTCTGTACGTGCAGTGTGTCCCCTTCCCAGGAAAAGGAGGAAAGCCTAAAACTTTTACTACCGCACAAAAAACCCAAGTTTATGATCATTCTGAACAGAAACTTCTGGTACACTCTGTGCATTCAGTAAAATAAACATGCTGACTTCAAGCATGCACAGAAAACCATCTTGACACCTTTCCAAAGTATCCTCTGCATGAAAATAATTACAGAAGTGAAGCACCAGCCTACCCAGGTAACCTTTAGTAACATTAAACTCAGCAGCATTAACAAAGACTAAGTCAGAAAACTTGAGATCATGTAAGCAGAGAGTAATAGACATGAATCAATCCAGAAGACCAACAGCTGTCAGAACTATCACCAAAACATTCAATTAAATTAAGAAGCACTGAATTTACGGCCAAATAAAATCCAGGAATTGACATTTGACCAAAACAGGCTTTGCTCTTCCCAAAGTCCATTCAAAGCAGTGGCAGAGTTTAATGATGACCTGGGCTGTGCATGCAGTTTTTATCCACTTCACTTATTTGTATTGGGCAGGAGGAGGAACCACTCTGAAACCAGCCCCTCTCCTCGCTGCCTTCTGACTACAAATCTTCAGTAAGGGACAGCTCCTGTTTCAAAGGCTGCGGCCACCAAAACATATGAAGTTCAACAAGAAACACAAAACCCCCTCTGGCAACAGCTTCTGTCTTCACACACTTCTGACAATTAACACATATGGAAGATTCCAGGGATTAAAGTGTTGGTCTCAACCGATTGATGTATTTGTCCTTTTCTTTTTCTCCCTTCTTCTTCTTAGAAATGAGACAAAGTCAGAGAACTTTGCAGAGAAGGCTTACTGCAAATATGTTTAAACACTTCAAACAATAAGCTCTAAGATAGAAAATAAGCAGAAGGCAACCCAGGACTGACCTACAAAGATAATTCTGCTCTTCCCACACACTCCATACAGGACAGAAGGGAATGCAAGGGCCCAAGTTCACTGCATATTGCAATGATACACAAGGAGGAAACTGATATATCTGATGGATTGAACCAAGTTTTTCCTGTTTTCCAAGTTTAATGACTCTCTGGTAACCCAAAGCATCACCCAATTTAATGACAAATCAAGAATGCCCATGTATCAGTTTCTTTACTATAAAATAGTTCAAATTAGCAAAGAGCTCTATTTCCAAAACATCAGCTGAGCAATGACAAATTGAAGGCAACTTGCCTCAGTGTCAGAACAGAAACTCTAGTGATTGTTCAGTGAGGGATGAATCACCAGATGGCTGCACATCAGGACAAAGTACAGTTTTTCCTGGGACTTGCTAGCAAGGGCTCTTTAGGAATTTCAGCTGAAAAGCTGCAAGGAACTTTTCCTTGTGCAGCATAAATATTTAGAACCCAGTTTAACTTTCATGATTGAAGCACTGTTTAATAAAAAAGAAAAAACCTTAACGCTGAGACATAATTTACAGCTAGAATTGTTACACACAATAAACCAGCCTGCAGACAGATTCTATATTAAAGCTTCGTAACTTTAATTATATACAAACATGCTGTTTCCTATAGTGAAGATGTTTAAATTACATGAGCCAAGGTTTGTTCTTCCCCCCCCCCCTCCCCTTCAATCCAGAGCCATTCTGTTATATAAAAACTCAGCATCTTAATGCTCTCCTCAAGCACAAACCCTCCAAATCAGTAACTGCCTGTAAACTGTCCTGACATTCACTGGTTTCATACAAGGTTTGCTCCCAACTATAAATTAGACTAATTAACCTATATAAAATGTTTTAAATGCCAGAAAACGAGAGGGCAAAATGAATTAGTTCAGCTGAATAAACATCTCCATATCATTTTAGAAGCAATTAGAGTGCCTCGAAGACATTCTGTCAGGAATGAATTCTACTTCTAACATAATCTGCCCTAATGGCATTCCTTTGAAAGACAGTGTTGCTGAAAGAGCAGTTCACAGCTATTCACTGCTTCCCTTTCCTTGACTGGAAGGGTTTGTGATCACTATAAAAATGGAGTGGAAATCCTCGTAACTGGTATGTAGGAATGCATCAAAAAGGGTTTCATAATTATTAAAGAATTACAACCTCCCCCCCTTTGTGACTGTCAGTTTGCCTATGATGCACCCAGTTTTAATCAGATCCAAATAAGACTTAAAGCAAAATAATCTTTCTTTAAACACTGAAACTTAATGTTATTAAAAACATAATAAACAAAGAATATGCTCTTTTCCTCTCCCACACATCAAATTTAAATGATCAAAAATGTAACTCTGGTCACACAACAATAATTCTTTTGGTCAAGGCCACAATGCTGTAGATGAATCCTAAGCAACTCAGTCACTGAAGCATGAAGGCGACACAGCTTCCTACAGACCGTAGGGTGACAGTGAGAGATCACTGTCAAAATGCAATCCCTTTGTGGAAACACCACCAAGGCACAGACAGCAACTGGCCCATTTAAGCCATTCTGCCATAAAATGATTGTAGCAATATCAATTGTGTACAAAATCACACCTGAAAATAAGATCCTCTCCCCAGAAGGACGTGAAACCCTGGGGTAATATCCCATCTCCCCTCCACTCTTCCTTTGCAAAACCCAGCCTGTATCACGAGCAGCAGATCCTCAGTACCAGCTCGAGCGCCTGACGATCTCACCATTCTCCAGAGGGAAAGGACTCGTACTGTGGGAGACGTGCACAGCACCAGCTGCAACACTCACATCTACTGTGGCAGCAGCACAAAGCCTTCGCTGTGATGAAGTACGAGAACAGTGAGGGACTGGATTTAGAAGCTGTGGATAGGATTCACAAATCTGCCTCCAATTTCCATGGCAAAATACAAAGACTTTTATAGGATCCTTCCTATTATATTCCAAGCCTTGCTAAAAAGCCTTTCTGCCAATCTCCACTACAACTCAAAGGGCTTTACAAAGCACTTTCTAAATAAGAGATTTACTGGAATATAAATGCAACTTCATTTCAAGATTTAAACTCAGTAAACAATTATTTGAAAAACAAAGACAGTAAGATCAAAAGAAGAGAATGTAATTGTCACAGAACAAAACTGAAGTATCTCCAACCTCTTCCCTGTCCTCATTTCTTCACTGTTAATTTTGCTTAAAGCACATTAAATACTACTTGAACATACTGAGATACCAGTTACTCAATACTGCATGTTTTAGGCAAAGTAACTTGCAAAGGAACAGTTATTCACATCCAAATTTCCCTCCAATACAGTAATCAATAAACCCTTGGGACTGGAATAAAGTGTCCACCTTCCCAGCAAAATAAGGGGCATCATTCAGTCTCCATCCTTCCTCTTCATCAAAAGCAAAGAGCAAAGACAGGGACATCAGAACTTCTACCGTTTAAGGGAACTAACTGTTGCTAGTCGCTTACTAGGCTCAGTACAGAAAACAAAAACAAATCCAAACCGTGCCAATCTACCCTAAATTCAGATTTTTAAGTGGAAGAGATACACTGCAGTGACACATTTTGTAAGGCCATGCTGAATCAGTGTCTTGTTTTCTTAAAAGGCTTCTGCTTTTAAGCACCAGCAAGGAGGTGTAATGGCCAACCTGGATGCAGCCAGAGCTCATTTCAGTTTTCCATTCAGAAGTGCAAATGAAGTTATTCACACTATTACTGCATGCAGAACTTTATAGAGTTCACTTAAACACATTAAGAAATGAATATGCTCCTCGAAAACCAAAGCCAAAATGTTCAGTACTTCCAATAAACAAAACTCAGTATTAATTTATACAGAGCCAAAGATATTATTACTTATTGTAAATGTGAATGAACAACAAGCTTTTCTAACCTTCTAGGTCAGTAAGGAAAACATTTACGYAGCAGCACAAGTCTGTCATCTCTACAGCTAAAGCAAACTTACCTTCAGAGAATCAACTAAATCATCAACTAGGAAGAGGCGTCTCAGCTCTTTGACTGTGCCATTAATGTGACCAAGCACAACATTACTGTATTTCTGAATAAGCTCTTCAGACACAGCTAGATCAGATTCCAGGTAAGCCCTGAAAGGAGAAGGGGTTGGGGGTAAGGAAATATGAAATTCACTACAAAGTTTTACCAAAACAGCAATATCACCACACAGTAAGTTGTTATAAAGCAAAAACTGTGAGTGTGAAGAGTGCTAAAAAGATAGAATAGATCTAGCCTAAGTTATTCTTAGGTGGCAAAAGTGAACCTCCAAAAGAGAAAAAAATGCATTAAAAGAAATAATATCTTTTGTTCTCACTGCTACATTGTGCTACTGTATTTATCAAGTCACACACAGAGGCTTATCTAAACGATGGAAAAAAAAAAGAAAAAGAAAGATGCATGCACTAATATGTGCTAGAGCTCTAACACAGACTACAAGGATTATGAGTGGCCAAAACAGTGTCCAGCACCACTGATGCAGTTGCTGTTTGGCCTACAAAAGTTTCTTACTACTCCTCAGCACACGCTGGCATCTATTACATTAATATTATTACATTAATAAGGTTAATGTATTAAAAAAGACAGAGAGAACATGCAAATGATCCTATGGTTTTTGCTACTGTATTAGAAAAAAAGCCCTTAGAAGTCTAATATTCTACCAGACTATTCTATGTTTCTCAGACAAATGTAAAACGTCCTACAAGACTGCTGGGRTTTTTCTAATAGAAAAAAAAGAATAGCAGAAGCTTCTGCCTATATCCTTTAAGGGAAAGCTAAACATGGTGTTGTAAAAAGTCCCTAAACAAATTCAAATACTTTAAATGGCAACCACTTCAAGGCTGCATATCCACGTTCTGCTATCCACTTAGTTTGAACCCACATACCCTCCTTAGCTCATCAGCCAGATATTCAGCATCTGAACCAAGAAAAAGTAAATTGATCACATGTATGTGTTCTTCACTGTCAAAGTGAATTCCCCTATAAACATCCTTCTTGCAGCTGAAGCTATACACATGAAAGTTAAACAACCAGGTATATAGGACAAGGATATCTGGAACCCTCTTAGTAATATTGGTATTCTTAGATATAATAGAACAAGTTTCAGTTGTTCTCTTTAAGAAAGAACTTACTGGTTAATGTGGAAATGCTGTCTGGCTACTAAAGAGGACTACTGGGGGAACTATAAGGAGGAATGCTTTACCCTAAAAAGAAACAAAGGAATGCCACAAAAAGCCTTGATGGGGAAAAACAGGCACTGAGTTTACAGAAGGTAGGTGTCTAACATTGCTACACTGAATGTTGTTGTCAATTGTTCAGATATATTTCTACAGTAGAACAAAAAAATGGAAAGCAAATACTACTTTTTTTCCTACAGTTTTGTCCTGCATCTGTTTTAAGTTGAGATTGGCTTCTACTGGGCAAACGAGCCGCTACATATAGTCAGAGAGGAACGGAGGTAAACTTGAGAAACCCTTTCACTTTGACTCATTGAAGATGAGAAAAAGAGAATGAGAATAATTAGCAATGCCACCAAATTAATAAAACAGTGGAAAAGAAGGAGTCAAAGTTTTTGTAAGATGCAAGGGAAATTGAGACTGAACCACATCACTCTTTTATTAAAAAAGGAGAAAAGGAAGTACGGTCAGTGTGAGACAGAGCTGGTATTAAAACAGGAAACATGCACTCTTAGTAATTACTTTAACAGATTACTATGTTTTTACTGCTTTTAAAAGGCAACTCTACAATAACAGGTATGATCRTACTCTACGCAGGAAAGAGCACGAATAAAGATAACCATATTCCCATATTGCAGGAAAATACATATACGGTATGCACCAAGGACTTAGCTTATTTTTTAGAACAATTAAGGTTCTCAAAAAGACGAAGTTGTTTAACTCAGTACTTCAACCCTTCAATTTTCTTCAAAGTCCAAGTTTCTGGATTTCTTATTTGGGCAGGCTGCAATGAACCTGGACTCCAAATCTAAACAGCTGATTACAAGGCAGCTTTACACATGAAGAACATGACTGTGCTCTTATACACCCAAATGTTAAGAATATATTCCTTGAAAATATTCCCCAAAGAATCTTTTTGGACATGGTTAAAGACTCCCTACTGCATTTATTCTCATTTTTGCTAAATAAACTACCCTGGAAGCTTATAATCTCTTTAATGTTCCTCAAATTTTGTACACCATCTGTCACTGGTTCACATTTTAAAGGCTACACCATTTTAAAATGTGCATATTATCCATTACATTGAAGTACTTATGTTTTTTAATGCAACTTGACATCACCTTGCCTTCCCAGGGAAATCCCCTGTACCAAGTCCTCAATGCATTTTGCTTACCATTTTTCATGCCTACTGAGAAAAACTGAATGGGGGTGGGGAGGAGTAATCATAGTCTGAATAACAGGTTTCTCAGTACAGAGGATGTTTACATTACTATGCAATATTATGGCATACATCATCAAATGCTTTTAATAAGATCAATAATGCTGTTCTCAAAAACAAAACACTTTTTTATGAAAAGAAAAACCTCACCTAAATGGATGGCCTTCATCAGACTTTTGGATTGCCTGGATAACTCCTTTGTATATCCTAAAGCTGATGGTCACAGACAGCAGGGCCAAGGCAATGTAAGCTGTCACACTCACGATGCTGAACACTGTTAATGAAAGCAGCAGGAACAAGCTGGCACCAAACACCACTCCTGTCTTCTTAATGTCTCGCCAGTAAAGGAGGTCAACAACTAAAAGTTAAAAAGGTAAGATATTAGAACAAGATACGTCTTTCATCCATAGGACAACAATAAATGTGATTCATTTGACTGCTGAGAGTTGTAAGAATAGAACTCGAGATTGCACTGTCAAACCAGAGTTGAAATTACAGCTAAAAAATAAGCATTTTTAGCACTGATTTTTCATTGCCCTTCAGATTTTTTTGGATTACTACTAGGATTACTTCAAATGCAATTGCTAAAATTTAAGAACAATTCTGCCCTAAAGCAACATCAAAATTAATCTCTTCAACTACTCTTTTCTGCACTAAAAGCACAGAGGATTGTGCTTCACCTCATTTTATTCTTGTGGATTTTGCAGAGGTTGTTCACTGAAGAGATTGTTTCCCTTTTAGGACATATAACACAAACCCTAAACCATGACACCATTGCAGGTCCAATGAAGGCTAAGAGTTATTAGCAGTTTGTTTTGGTTTTGACTGAAGGCATTCCTGTCCGCATATACAATACTGATCATGGATGATGGGGCACCAAGAGAGAATCATGTCACTGAATTTTCAATTAAGGCTAAATCTGCAGCACCACAGTACAAAAACGCTTCATTTGTAAACAGAGCTTATTTATTTGATACTCATCAAGACACAACTAAGGACATAGTATGATGCTATTTTTAGTGTCATTCTTTAGAGTAAACCATACTCTTGCACAAATCACAGGCAACAGCTTAAGAGGTCCACTGCAGTTTCATTGAGGTGCAATGCAGTGTACCAGGTTGATTACCTTTTTGAATTCAGTCTCTGGCATCTCCACTGCTGAGTACATAACTGTACAGGGTCATCTAGTCTAGTTCAGTTTTATACTTCATTGCRAAATAATAAAACTCACTTTTTAATATTTTCTACTTCCACAGCTGATC
This sequence comes from Rhea americana, assembly GCF_003343005.1. Taxonomy (NCBI): domain Eukaryota; kingdom Metazoa; phylum Chordata; class Aves; order Rheiformes; family Rheidae; genus Rhea; species Rhea americana. The sequence goes on along the minus strand of NW_028186473.1, from coordinate 237,819 downwards.
TGTTTTTCACAAAAATAAATTCTGTTTCCATATCAAACCTGCTTACAGGTTTTTCACATTAGTGAAAATGTAAGAGCTTGTTAGATATAGAACAMGATAAATCATAGCAAAATTATTAGAATCACAAAAAAGCTACAAAAGCTTAGTAAGCCTATCTCATCCTAGCCATCACAGAAATCAACTRTAACACAGCATATCACAATTCAGAGCAGATTCTTATTCTGAATGACTGATTAAGAAACAATTTGAAAATAATATTTGACTATTAATTCTTATAGGATGGAAATGGRAACACAACATTAAATATTTATTTGTCATTGCAGAGCAAATCTGCATAATTATTTTGTGGCAATTTAACATGAAAATGCTACTGGTGCTATGATGCAATTTCACAACATTTCAGAAGCTGAGGTCCTTTTCCAGTTATTTCAGTAGGGAAACTGAACAACAAGCACTGGACAGATAACTCTGGTCTTAAAGTAGCCACTTTCAGACTGCAAAATATTCTCCTCAAATATTTAATTTTGGTTTTAAGTAGATATTTTGAAAAACTTTACAAAAATTCTACACGTTACAGATTACCTCAGATTACCACTCAATCCTGGTCCCTTTCTTGGTTCTCATATTCAGATGACTAGTAGTGCAGCAAATAAAATATAATAAAAAACTAAGCAGCCAGTCAGACCAGATTCCCAATGTATTTCACCATGGGACTCCACAAGCAGCCAACTAAAGGAGACGACACCACCGCTCTCAGAAGAGCATCACTTTAAAGTGCCTATCAAATTGCAGCAAAATCTCTCCACTCCCAAGTGTTTCCACACACACTGCTGACCTGTTACTGCTTTCTTCACATTACATTCAAGCTTTGTTTTTATTTTCCTTGACAAACAAATGAAGCTCTAAGCCAAAGCAAGTACTGCTACTCTTTAGAATTTATAAAAATCAAATGGAATCARGTGGTAACACACTGTACCTTGAACTTGGTTATAAGAAATGTGAAAGATGAAAATTCAGCCGAATGACCTTTTCCAAAATATGAGAAACAAAGGCAGATTTCTGAAATTAAAGTACACTGCCAGTGCCAAAAGGTAACTATCAAGTCTTTTGTTCTCAGTAATCAGTAACTGAAGTCACTAAGTGAGGAGCTCCCAGACCAAAGTTAAGGTGCACATAAGCATTTGTCCTCACTTTGTCTCTACTCCTTTTGGRCATCTACCAAATAAACCTCTGCAGAGCTACACATATATCTTGTTTCATTGTAAATTCTTCAAAGAGAAATTTAGTGTTATAAAAGTCACCTGAAAGACTGATTTTTTAATTCGTAGTCCAGGAGATTAAATGAGGAAAGTGGTTTATATTTTCTAACTGATCAAAAACAGGTGTTTAACATTTCTGTCTGAAGTAAAGTTAAAAACAAAAAAAAAATCAAAAAAATTACTAGAATCAGCTTTCTGGCTTTAACTTGAATGCAATATATTCACAGGAAATTAAAAAAAAAAAAGAACAAAAACCCAACCAATTCTCAGGAATAGCACAGCAAAGCAGTATCTTTCCTTACAGAAAATGTCTTAGCTTAATTTTATACAATATGTGCTATAATCTCATGCATTTAACGCAAGTATTCCAGGCCTATTCTAAAGCAAGAACAGCTGCCTACATTTGGTAAGCACGAACTGTCACTTGGCATATCTAAAAATAGTACTGCTAGCATCCGTGCCTTACATGCAGAACTCATCCAATTACATTTTGCTTTTAAAGCAAGTGCTGTGATAGGCAGTTTAATCACTATATTTTCCAAAGTCTCTTCTTTCCCTCACCGCCATTTAAGTTAAAGCTGAACAATTTCATATTGTTCTGTAAGACAAAAACAAGCGCTGGTATTTAATCTGAAAATCATCTTTTAAAAAAATTTTGAATCAAATACCCCTCCCCCCCTTTTTTTTTTTTTTTTTTTTGCAAAGGGAAATTAAAAGCCTTGAGATTTTTGAGAGTCCTAAATCCATATGCATTAAATAGAATTAAAAAAAAAAAAGCGCGAGAGACACTAACCAATTTTGGCATCCATCTTGAGTTTGCTTGCATGCACCCAGCTCTTGTGCAGCTGACTAGCTAGAGCCTTTTCACTTCCTGCTGGGGCACGCAAGGGTCAGCGGAGCTACGCAACTGCCTGCGGCGGCGGCTCGCAGCGGCTCGCAGCCCCCAGCCAATGGCCGCTGCCCGGCCGGGGCTCAGCCCTGGCGCGGCAGCTCCGCAGCCCGGCAGAGCCCCGTCCGCCGGGGCGTCGCGCTAACAGCTGCTCTGCGTCTAGTGTTTGAAAAGCCGACCGAAAGACGGGTTTCAGCAGCGGGCAAAGACTACGTTAGCGTAAAGAGAAGGAAGATGAGAACAACAGAAATGGCTTACGATTTACAAACACTGCCTGAAGTACAACCATTTCCACCAACCGTCCTCTGATCCAGAAGGTAAGCAAAAATTCTTTACGTTAACTTCATTTAAAAACAGTAAAAATAAGCTAGAAGCACAAATAAGTGCCTTTTCTGGAACAATTTTAGAATATGCTGTGCTGTACTAAGTATCATAAAAGAGTAGCTTTCAGTGCAGCTGTGGTGCAGAATATCAGCTGTTACCATGGCTATTAAGGTATTACTATCAGACAGAGCTTACGTTGCTATTAATTTCTTTTTACAGAGGCATTTTCCAGTTAAGCTTACTAATTAAACTTCGTATGTACATGTGACAGTGATCTTCAGGGTTTCCACTGATCATTTATGTGGAGGATCTAGCAGGTAAGATCAGAAGCAGCAGTTTCACTTTCAAGGCCAAGCCAGGTGCGAGCCCACAGGGGCTGGAGAAAGACCCAGGCACAGGGGCAGCCCCCAGAGAGCCGCCAGGGGAGGGCGAGAAGGGGCCAGCCCAGCACCTGCCTTTCCCATGCTGGCTTCACAGGAGCCTGCACAGCATTTGGGTCTCAACGAGCTCAGATTCAAATCTGCAGGTACCACAAAAAAAAAAAACTGCGATTCATTTTGAGGACTTTTCTAGAAAAGAACTGGGCCCGAAGGAAAGCCTTCAGTCTGGCTTCATTCAGAGTTTGATCACAGGAAGGCAATAAGGCAGGACTGAAACACTGGCGATGGAGCTGCAGGAACACTTGCTTGGAATCGCGTTCCAAGCACCGCGCAGTCCAAGCGAGCTGTGTTATATCCAGGTAAACAAACCAGAGTACACCCTTGATCTCACAGTCCTGCCAAGATTTTCCTGTATACCCCAAGGAGCCTCATTTCAATGAAATTCCAGTCATGCTACAGAGAAGGTTTTAAACAAGTCTCATCAAGTGAGCAGAGTCTTCCAAGCGCAAACAGCATCAGAAGACTGGCTTTTAATGTTTTCAAGACTTCCTTCATCATAGTGACAGCATGACTTTTTTTAAAGTATGGCTTGACATAACATGAGAGGAGCTGGTACAGACCGGGCCATAAAATTGCTGAGTCACTTTGCCCTAATCCGATACACTGGAAACTGGTTTGGTCTGTGACTGCAAGTCAGTAACAAAAACAATCCTGGGCTGGTAAAACAGCAGGGTTATACTACCGTTGTGCATGCTGCCAAGTACATGGAGCCGACTTCAACCCACAGAGGCTTCCCTGTCCTAGGGTAGCTGCTGCAAAGCAGTGGCAGGTCCAGTGGGCCTAGCAGGCTTGTCTAACTGTACCCCAAGGGCCAGAAAACAAGTCTGCATCACACATGCTTCATTTTGACACATCTGCCCCAAATCCCCAGTAATTAAAATAAATAAATAAGTAAAAAGGTGCAGATTGCACTAAGTACATGCTAGAAAGAATCATAGAATGGTAAGGCTGGAAGGGACTTCTGGAGGTCATCTAGTCCAACCCTCAGCATAGCCCATACGGGGATGGAACCCGCAACCTTGGCATTAGCAGCACCACGCTCTAACCAACTGAGCTAAACCTGCCCCCAAAACTGTGTGTGTGTGTGTTGGGGGGGGAGGGGGTTGTATGGACTTTCATAGACTCATAGAATGGTAAGGTTGAAAGGGACCTCTGGAGATCATCTAGTCCAACCCTCAGCATAGCCCCGTACAGGCATTGAACCCATGACCTTGGCATCAACAGAATGAAGTCCAGCACTAGCTAGCTACCACCTATTATTAGTGAGCCAATGTGGTATTTTTGTCTCATTTGTACTTATCCATATACAGGTACACGTGCACATGCAAATACATCAATCACAGAATCGGTAAAGAAACCATTCTAAAGCTGATTACTTACAATAAAGTTTTTTAAAAACAGTAACTACAAAAGCCTGTGCAACTTCCTTCCACCATTTTACTAACCTGAAACAGAATTCAGAGTTGTTTTCAGTACATTATTCAAAAAAACAAAACAAAAAAACCCACAAAAAAGTGTTTTATAGCCTTGGAGTACAGCTGTTGCATTCATCCTACCATTACCGTTATTCAGTCTTAAAAAAAGAAGTCAAATCTAATTATTTGTAGACATAATGGGGGGAGGAAGAGAGAACAATCAATTTTATATCATCCCTTGATTACTCCATGGGGGCCTGACTATGTATTGCTTCAACACTTCTGAATATGCTATAAATATAGGTCATACCATCTCCAGGGTAAACGTATTTCATTCTGCTTACCTAGCTGACTGATACCACAGCTTAAGACTTTTACCACTCCTACAATATTGCTTTCTCAACTAGCATGGACGTAGCAGAGAAAACATGCAGACCAAAATTAAGTTCAGGTTGCCTTTAATTAGAAAATATTGCTTCAAGCAGAAAAATCCAACTGCGAACCATACTTTTCACTCTTCTCTAGTTTTAGATTCTAAAAATTTTAAGTTCTTTTTTGAGCAAGGAAAGAGAATTATGTTGTAATATTTGTTTCTATATTTACTTTGGGGCAAGATGAGTAATCTGTCCCTGAACTTTACCCATCATTTTCCAGGCCTCCAGARCCTGATACAACAGAGGAAGAAAATGTGGCACAGGGCTTCTTCATCTCTTTATCAACAAATGCTATCAGAAACCATATTAGAACAGGCTTCAAGAACATGACTGTCAAAGCTCAGTTGCAAAAGAAGAGGAACCATACTGTTCTGCTTCCTCAAAATACTCTTGGCTTGCTCTATTTCATTTCTTTTTCTAGGCCCTAGCTCTAAAAAGTTACATTACAATTAAACCTCAAGACAGCCTGGGGACTTCCTTGGAGGGGGGAAGGGAAAATCAGGTACTAAAATAGCTTCATCTGCTTGAGAGAACACCACTATATGAGAACAGGGTGGTGGGAGAAGAGGAATTTAAGCCATTGCTAGTCATACCAGCACAAAATAAACACATAAGACAGGATCAGGTAAGCCTATTTGCTACCCTTTCTACTACATGCTAGTCATGTTGACATTTTGCAAAGAACCCAGTTTTACAGAACTCGACTTACTGGCCTCTAAGCTAGTGCTAGAAAGCCAAGAAAGTCACAGCAGTATGGCCCTGCCRCACCTATACTCCTTTGGGTCCTAAACTAGTGTCTCCATGCAGCACTGGCCTCCTCCATGGGGCCATAACAACATAGGTTGTACTGATTTTGGTATTCCTGTAACTGCCCTCCTATGCAGTGCAGATACCCCCATGATGGGCAATTAATTTTAGAGACTCCATTCGCCTCAGAGCCTCAAATTCCAGGCTAGAAAATGTCTGCTTTCAGTTGCGGTGAGGGACAGACCATCACTAATCCTGCTCATGGTGTTTCAAAAGAAAACCTGAAAATGGGGTCTGAATACCCAAAGGTAATTTGCCTTTTGATTTTTACAGAAATCTTTCCTCTCCACCCTCCTTGTTTTTTTTAAGCTCATGAATTGGCCTGACATACGGAGGGAGCCGCATATTAAGAACATCCTACTAAATGCTACAGGAGAATTTTTCCTAATACTTCCTAATACAGTTCTTTCATTAAAGCTTAGAATTTGAAAATCTGTCTTCCAAACAAAGAGTTTTCCCACKCCGGCACTTTTTTGCTACATATACAGGTTCTTTATGGATTTTATAGGACTTATGGATTCTAGACATCCACCAATTTTGCCCAAAAGAAAAAAAAATACAAATTTGAAACAAGTTTTAAAAAGGAGGAAAGCTTCAGAAGTGGGAGTACCACATGTGACAGGACCCCTTTAAGAAGTCATTCAAGTATCCCAAGATGATTAAAATTTTTTAAAGCCTGTCTTGTTGATAAAGTTTGAAGATTATGTATTCAAGTAAGGCTTAAACTCTTACACACTGAGTACTAATAATGATCCAGAGAGATTTAAAATGGTGATCTCCCATTGGTGGTTTCAGGGACAAAGGTCAGAGCCACRCTAATTTAAGGCTAGCTACTTATTTACTAAAACATTTTTGATTATGCCTATAAATTCTAAAAGTTAACACAATTTTATCTACAATTCAACAGAATTATGAAAAATCCTAGGCAAACCCCCCCCACACACATTTTTAAGGCAAGAAAGGAAAAAACATACAGTCTGCTACATTTACATCCAGTTCCTTCTCATAAAATTAGTAAGCTACATGAAATGCAGACACCAAATTATCTTTTGAGTTAACRATTAATATTATTAAATTATTAATAATTACACTAATATTTGTGCAGCAAAACATGCTGGTCTTTAATATGCTCTGCAGGACTGAAAAAGATCTGCAGACTGTCACACAAGCTGTTTTAGCTGTATAAATAAATTATTATTCTGCATTGCTCAGATTTACCCATTTTAACCTACAGCTTTCACACGGTACACGCAGATCTTACATCTTTAGGGACATTCCACAATCAGACACACACTACAAAGATCATTTGCTAGAAACAAACCGCAGCATCTTTAGCTTAAGAAAGGAGAAGGAAAAAAAGGTGAAAGAAAGAACAAATACCCTTATCCTTCCAACTGCTCGGCTGACTGTCCATCTCTCCACAACCGATCTACCCTCCAGCTGTGAGTATCAATTATGCATACCAATAGGACAGCTGCAAGAGGAGAAATCTACAGGCTGGGCTGGGAAACATGGGCTTCCCCGCGGCGCTCTGCAGTGCGCAGCACTGCACTGGTGCAGCAGGCGCCGGTCAGCTGACAGCGCCGGGGTGTGGAGCGCCACTGACGCAGTGCCAGCTGTAACCAGGCTGCTACTGCTCCAGCAAGAAATCGCAAAAGCAATCTCCTCAGCGGTGCAGCCATTTGCTTCTTGCCAGCAGAACTGAAAAGGTGCAAGGCAGAGAAAGAAATTACTAGCACAAAGGCAGGCAGCTTTTCCCTGCAAAGCACCTATGGTGCATTTGAAACGCCAGTGCAGCAAGGCTCAGTGCAGGCTAACGAAAGCTGGCCAGCCTTAAGCGGCTTTTCACAACAGAGTGAAGCTAAATGTAGTAATTCATCAGATGAGCTTTAAACAGATTGCTTTTTCAAACCAGGGTTAGAACACAGTCTACAAAATGCAGGCTCTTTCCTCACTTCTGTTTTTGTTACACAAATGTCTGACTGCCTGCATGACCAACAGAGGCCTCTTTGTAACTCATTGCTTGTCAACAATACACCCCTTCCTTAAAAAAAACAAAAAAGGAAAAAAAAAAAAGCTTGAACAAAAATAGAATAGGACCCTTTCTGTGTCCGTAATAAAAGTAAGAGGCTTGTGAAGAATACAAGTAGTCTCTGTGCCAGTATCCTTAGCCCTCTTGAACTGCTCAGACATATTTGTTCATCTTAACGCAGCACAGCTTGAGAATAGTTACCTCACCCTCTAATTCCCACAACCAAATGCCTTCCCTTTTAAATTAGCATGCGACATTGTCAGTGACCAGAATTACAGATCTAAGGGCATTTTTTCTGCTTTTCATTTTAAAAAAACAATCTGTAACATGCATGTGTATTGTACAGATATAAAGCAAGCCTAAATTGGAATCTCATAATCCAAAAGAGGAGCTGTAGGAAAAAGGTGTTGTCATTCTGTTTTCCATCCCCTTCAAAAACATACAATTTCTAGTCTGGAATCACTCTTTAGTATTTGAGGCCAACAATAAAATGCTGAAAAACTCCCCAGCATTGCCCTAAAACCTGTTAAATATTTGACATATCATATTCTTGCACATTTCCATGAAAATACTATAGAATGGCTGGGATGGAGAGTCCAATCCAGGTTTTAAATAGCCAGCTTTACTTTTCATTAGGACAGACCGTCTTAAATGGAGAAAGATTACCAGTTACCTGAAAGCCCAGTATCCATCTGTTACTTCAACTGCTGCATACATTTAAGGCCTCCTTTCACAGCAGGACTTGGTAATGTATTTTTAATGCATATAAAGATGTACATTTCATTCACTATTGCGATGTACAAATAAAAAGGCATAATATAGGAGGGAAAGGGATACAACAGTATATTCAGTTTAGTGCAATTGTTCAAGTTTCCTTGCGCTATATTAAAGAAGTACAAAATGCCAGAAAAAAATCTACTTTGGTCTTTCAGCTGAAATTCTCAAGATTAGTAAGAAAGCACCAAACCTTGTGTTCCCCCTGCCCTTCTGTTTCATGGCTTCATCTAGATGGGGAAAAATAAAATAAAATAAAATAAAATAAAATAAAATAAAATAAAATAAAATAAAATAAAATAAAATAAAATAAAATAAAATAAAATAAAATAAAATACAGGGGGTGGGGAATACCTGCAAAAAATGGCTTGTAGAAATGAGAGCCACCTCCCACATGCACCAAATTCTTCTCAAAACTCTCAATTAGATTAATTCCCAAAAGGTTGTATTTAGTATCCCATTTAGAGTATTTTGCTGTTACATAAGAGCTAACCACCAAAATGATCCATTTTACACATAAGGCCACACACTTCTGCTACTAGTCCACACAACTGCTTTCAAGTGCCAACAGTAATATATAGTAGCTTTTCTCATTTGTCGTCAATTAGAAGCTTTAGAAAGCTGTTTCTGCTAGTTGGCAAATTCCTAAACGTACACAAAGTCTCTGAATTTCTTCTTGATATTCTTTACATACTTAAAAAAGTACATTTATGCAACACATTCRTAAATACACATTTTGCTGTAGCCACACATACAGCTATAGCATGATTCTATAGTAAATTAGCAGTAGCCAGAGCACAAACACATGGCCAAGTCATACACTTTTGCAGAAGGGCTGTGCTACACTTCAGAATGGCTGTATTACAAGTCCCTACTATCCTCTGCCCTCAAACAAGCGATTAACTCCCTGCACAGCAGTTTCTTGTCTTTACTCTTTGCATACTCAACATTCATTCCTACCACTCCATGTAAATGATCCCAAGAAGTGTGTTCGTGTATCTTGTTTCAGGTGAGGTACACTCATGTAATGCCATTCTACATGTAAACTCACTTAGCGCAGAGACTGTGTCAGCAAACTTCTGTATAAACTTTATTGTTTCATCAGGGAAATTACATGCATATTTCTGCACCAACACTTAAACCAAAACTTCCCAGTCAAGACTCTGTCACGTAGCAGACAACTAAACAGATGCAATGAGTCCTGAGCCTGTTCCCCTGCTGCAGCCTTGCAGCCATGCATTTGCTTGAAGAGTTCCTGGCTCACCATGTACTCACTGAATCACCCTGAACAGCTGGACTGACAACAGCATTTCAGCTTTGAAAAGAAGTCCTTACTTCTTGCACAGGAGGATATTTCAGATTACTACCTAACGCTCCTCTGAAGGCTCATCAGTGCCGGCCACCGTGCTTCTGGGAAAGTTGGTTGTTTACACTGACACAAGCGCTCCATTTTCTCTGTAATTCTACCACTCTGTAATTAACTTTCAAGAGGCCTGGCTCTGCTAGTAGACTTAACTAGACTATCCTTTGCCTCTCAACAGGCAGGCCATAAAGAGCTCTGATGAAATGATGTGGCTCTAGTCTGAAGAATTTCTTTCCTTAAGGGAAGTTTCACTCAAGGTTTTTTCCCCTACTTCCTCCCACTCTTTCATCAGTTCTCACCTCAGAACAGAAGTCTCCATTTACAATTTACCTGATAGCATAAAAAACAACCGGAACCACCAAACTATCTAAGAACACAAACAGGTGAAACCAGATCAAGATTTTATGTTGAATTAAATGACTTTTAAATGCTCTTGAAGGAAACTTCAGAGGAATTCCAGGGGTTTCCTCCACCCCAGGGGGAACACATCCACTTTCCTGCTGCTGAATTATCCTCTGTATTTAACTGTACTACAAATACTGAAATAGGAATGAACCAAACGGACAGTGCTAATGTTACACAGGGCTTCTAACTTCTTTTAAACTTCATGTAATTGTTATGACCTGGTAAAAACTATTTTACTTGGGCCCCCATGCTCTGGAAATAAAAAGAAAATCTTCCTCATTATTTCCACTCAAGCTACACTCTTTGTACAGCGCCTTTGTACTTGGACTTGACCTTTGGACTTGTCCTATCTGGAAGGGCCAAGAAAAGTACGGTATTACTACCTCAGCTGTACTTCTGTAACTGAATTACAGAATGCCTTGTAACATGCAGAAAACAAGATCCATCAGCCCCTCAGATTTAATTTAAAGGACAAACTCCAGCACGTTCATCAACAAATGTCTGCCAAGCCCGATCTTCAAAAGCACTCTGGATCAAGGGTTTCCTATGAAACTGGCTGCCCTAATATTCAAGAATTCAAAGCCATTTTTAAAACAACGCAACGCTTAACATGAATGTACTGGGAAGCTTAAACTGCCACTATGGTTACACTTTGTTAGACAGGTTTCTGTCATGGTCAWAGGTTTAGATTTGGGAGATTTCTAAAATATACTTTCTGCTTGTAACTCAATAACATAAAATCCTCCATGTTCCATATAGGATTAAAACAACAAAAAAAAATATTTTTGAAGGAAAGCATAGTTTTGTAGCCTCTTTGAGGGTCTATCTGAGCCATATCCAGAAATAAGGCATTATCAGTGAAGACAGTCTGTACAACAGAAGTGCCAAGATTTGCATTAGATATATTTAGTTTTCAACTCTAAGAATATTAAAGTGAACTTCAGCAGTTAAGAATTTTTTTTTAAATTGTAGTCTTCRGATGCAATCCTTTGAAACAAATCTTGTTCTTAAGTTACAGGTCCTTGTATAGTTCTGGTGGCACAACCACTAGATGGCACCAAAGCCCTCTTTTAGGAATACATCTTAAAGCACTACTTAAAGAGTCAGGGCTGCAGCACTGCAGTTTCATTTACACAGCCTCACCAGGAAGAGCCCTGAAGGGACCTGGGCCTCCCTTGCTGCTGTTCGGCAGCATCTGAACAATATGCAAATATCCACTGAAATGAATCTGATACAGTGTATTTTTATGAAGATCAGAAATACATAAAGTCTGGTCAGCATGAGTGTAAAGTGGCAAGGTTATTATTTGTTTAGCAAGCTAAACATAGCATGCATTGAGAAATTTTAAGAATATATATCACCTAGGGTTTACTCTAACAGTGCTCCTTGCTGTTTAAGTTTTTATACATGGGAGTTCTGTTATTGTTTTTTTTGTTTGTTTGTTTGTTTTTTAAAGAAAAACAGCAGAGGAGTTTGTTTATAGTTAACTAAGGGACAGTTCTGAATTGGTAATATACTATTTTATTTATTTATAATTTTTACAGTTATGAAATACAAGGTCCCTATGGTAGGACACCACATTAAAAATATGGCCAGCTACCCAAGAGTCCACCAGGCAGCATTACACAAACCCACCAGTTCCACCAGTGAGGCCATTTATGTTTGCTTTATTGGTGTAGTTTTACAATTCTGCRGAGTTTTAAGAGCTCCAGTTAGTTTGCTGCAGTCCACTGGCACTGTCAGAAGTATTATTTTATAGGTATACACAGATAAGCTCGCGCTTAGGTTAGCTTTCAACAAAAAGCATTAGTGAGTAAATAATCAAGAATATGAATTCATGTGTACCAGTAAGATAGTTCAGACAAATGTTTTAACACTTATCAGTCATAAGCCAACTAACTTTCAGAAAGGCTTGAGGCACAGTTCCATCTGATTCAGTTACGCTGACAGGAGGATAGAAAAATAGCACTGTAATACTAAGACTCAGCAGGCCAAACACACGCATGGATCCATTTCTTGGCTTTGTGAAAAATCATCCTTCCTGTTTGACAGTAAGAGGGCATGGACGTATTAGTGGCTTGTTTCACTGCTCCATTCATTACCTTGCAATTGTGTTTAGGTAGCTTGGTATTAAAAGTTGATAACCGGTTTAGTTGATGGCTATTCACTAGAATCTTCAGTCCAATTCTATATTCTAAAATAGAGTGAGTGTTAAGTTTTTAAAAAGTGCACAACAGTTGTGGGGTAAAAAATGGACAGCACATATATTTGAATTAGTATTCTCATTAATTTGGCTTAAAAAAAAAATCCTCCGGTGTAAGGCAAAAAAATACAGATATTTTCTTCCCAAATAATGCAACATGTGAAAAGATCAAATTAAAACTGCTTTAGAGAGTGAACACAACACTGAGAAAGAGACCAGAGACAGGAATCAATAACTCTGCAGATAAATTTGAAAGTGCCACAGTCACAGCAGAGCAGCTTCCTGAAGCACACCACTGTTACCAACTGGCTGCTGCAGTCTACTCTAGTTCCCCACAGCCCCCAACCTGACCCTGGCTCAGTTCTAGCCCTGGACAGATGTGTGTCTGGTCTCAAGAAAGGGCCACTGGCTGAGAACACAAACAGCCTTCCACTCCTTCCCCTCCTGCTCCAGCGAGTGTTTTTATTTACAGCTTCCCCATGGAGCTTTCTATAAACAGAGCAGCAAGAATCTCTCTTCCCCAAGAAAGGAAAGGGGGCAGGAGACCTGCATGAATGAGCAAGGAGCTCCTAGCAAAACTCCAACAGAAGAAGAAAGTACAGAGAATGTAGAAGAGGGGACAGGSTACTTCTGAGGATTATAGGAATACTGTAAAAGCATGTAGAGATGCAGTGAGGAAGGCTAAGGCCCAGTTGGAATTGAGTCTGGCMAGGGACGTTAAGGACATCAAGAAGGGCTTCTTCAAATACATCAGCAGCAAGAGGAGGACTGGGGAAAATGTGGGCCCACTACTGAATGGGCGGGGACCCTAGTGATGGAAGATACAGAGAAGACTGAATTACTGAATGCCGCCTTTGCTTCAGTCTTCACTGCTAAGGGCAGCCCTCAAGAATCCCAGAGCCTGGAGACAAGGGAGAAGGTCTGGCAAAAGGAAGACTTTCCTTTGKTTGAGGAGGAGAGGATTAGAGATCTTCTGGGCAAGCCTGACATCCACAAATCCATGGGCCTGGATGGGATGCACCCACAGGCAGTGAGGGTGCTGGCAGATGTTGTTGCCAGGCCACTCTCCCATCATCTTTGGAAGGTCATGGAGAACTAGAGAGGTGCCTGAGGACTGGAAGAAAGCCAGTGTCACTCCAGTCTTCAAGAAGGAGGACCCAGGCAACTATAGGCCAGTCAGCCTCACCTCCATCCCTAGAAAGGTGATGGAACAGCTCATTCTGGATGYCATCTCCAAGCATGTGGAGGAAAAGAAGGTGATCAGGAGTAGTCAGCCATATTCATATTCACCAAGGGGAAATCCTGCTTAACCAACCTGATCACCTTCTCTGATGGAATGACTGTCTGGTAGATGAGGGAAGAGCAGTGGATGATGTCTACCTTGACTTCAGCAAGGCTTTTAACATCGTCTCCCATAACATCCTCCTAGATAAGCTCTGGAAGTGTGGGTTAGATGAGTGGACTGTTGAGGTGGATTGAGAGCTGGCTGAATGGCTGAGCTCAGAGGGTCGTCATCGGTGGCACGGAGTCTAGTTGGAGGCCTGTGGCTAGTGGCACCCCCCCAGGGCTCAGTACTGGTCCCATCCTGTTCAACTTCTTCATCAACGACCTGGATGAGGGGATGGAGTGCCTCCTCAGCAAGTTTGCTGATGATGCCAAGCTGGGAGGAGTAGCTGACACACCTGAGGGCTGTGCTGCCATACAGAGAGATCTGTACAGGCTGGAGAGCTGGGCGGAAAGGAACCTCACAAAGTTCAACAAGGACAAGTGCAGAGTCCTGCACTTAGGGAGAAATAACCCTAAGCACCAGTACAGGCTGAGGCTGACCTGCTGGAGAGCAGCTCTGCAGAGAAGGACCTGGGAGTGCTGGTGGATGACAAGTTGACCATGAGCCAGCAACATGCCCTTGTGGCCAAGAAGGCCAATGGTATCCTGGGSTGCATTGGGAAGGGTGTTGCCAGCAGGTGGAGGAAGGTGATCCTGCCCCTCTACTCAGCCCTGGGGAGGCCTCATCTTGAGTACTGTGTCCAGGTCTGGGCTCCCCAGTACAAGAGAGACATGGAGCTACTGGAGGAGAGTCCAGTTTAGGGCTACAAAGATGATCAGAAGGCTGGAGCACCTGCCCTATGAGGAATGGCTGCGAGAGCTGGGCCTGTTTTGCCTGGGGTAGAGAAGACTGAGGGGGGATCTGATCAATGTGTACAAGTACCTGAAGAGAGGGTGTCAAGGGGACGGGGACACACTCTTTTCAGTTGTCCTATGTGGCAGGACAAGAGGCAATGGGCAAAAACCTAACCACAGGAAGTTCTGCCTGAACATGAGGGGGAATTTCTTTCCTGTGAGAGTGACAGAGCACTGGACCAGGTTGCCCAGAGAGGTTGCAGAGTCTCCTTCTCTGGAGATATTCAAGGCCCGCCTGGATGCAACCCTGTCTAACATGYTCCAGATGACTCTGCTTGAGCAGAGGGGTTGGACTAGATGATCTCCAGAGGTCCCTTCCAACCTTACCGATTCTATGATTTGCCACTGCCATCAGTCTGTTATGCCCACTGAACAATTCAAGAGAGCCCTGCAAACACTTTCTGTTAAAAGAACAAAAGAGCTAGTACGTTAAGTATAATGTTCAGGCTTTTTTAAAGTAATCCTGTCTCTGAAGAGTTAACTGTTGTGGGATGAAGCCTGAGATACACAACAGCTGTTTTCAGATAGTACAATATATTAGAGAAGGAGCAAAGTCTTGCACAAAATCTGTTTTAACAGCACAGGTATCGCTGAAATCTCATCAAAAGGGAAACTCTCTCTCTCTCTCTCTCCCCCTCCTCTCTATGCAGGTATAGAACAGGTAGAACCAAAAACAGCAACAATCATACAGAACTAAACATAAAAATGTCTTCCACCTTATTTTCATAATCCRATTTCAACTGTACCAAAATGACCTTCCCTTCTCCATATACCTGTTATTCCCTTTCAAAGTGCATTTCATGCAGATAACATACATCATGCACACAGGACTTCATGAACTGCAGATGGTAGCTACTGCATAAGTTATATTGTAGAGTCAAAACTAACAGTTAGTTTTCCATTTTAAACAGACTTATTGTGCCAGAAGCACTCCCACTAAAACCAGCTACTGCAGAAATCATAAGACTCTCTTGAAAAGCAGCAGAGTACCGTGGTATCAAAAAGCAAAGTAATTCTCTCTATTCTACAAAGAGCTGGAACTCCATGAGGCATTTATTTAGAGAACAGACCACAAAGGGGAAAAAATGTGACACCAGTCTCATCCTTTACCTTTCTGCTACTTTATACTATCACATTACTAGAAGAAAAATTTACTAAACTGAAGTCCAACTTAAAAAAAGCTAGTGTGCACACAAACCAATGTTAATGTTTACAGGTTACTGAACTCCTTAATGGTCAATTTTCTAGTAATCTGAATACTACGCTCCATCATGGGTATTATTTATTCTAAGCCTTGATTTTTATTCTAAGCTATGGTAATAGTACAAGCTGCTAGTCATGTGCATGGAGATGCGCAGGTTCTTTTCCAGATTCCAGACAAAGCAGTAGCAAAGGTATTTTTTTAAGTTTAAAGGTGAGAAGTCTAATTGAACTCTGTACAAAAAGAAAGATATGAATCACAGACACACAGCAGACTGAGAAACTGGTGCTGGCTTACTACTATGTAGTAAGAGCAAGTTTGGAAGGCCACCTAATGCCCAGCCCACAGACAATCACAGAACAGCTTGTAATGAGTGATGACTTATTTCTGTATCAACAGATCACCAGCAGGAGAACTGAAGGCGAAAACTGAAGACAGCCAGTCCATCCCTGATAAACAGACTTAAAAAAAAAAACCAAAACAAACAAACAAAACCCTAAAACAATAATCAAAATATGAAAGAGTGCAGACATTAACATTTTGTTACTCTTGGTTTACACAGTGAAGTCTTTTGGGGGAAAGAAACAAAGAAAAGACAAGTCATGGCATGCCTAAGTTTAGCTAAAGAATTATGCTGATTAGTGAAATGTAAAACAGCATACACAGATTACCTGAAGATTTATTCAGCTTTGCTGAAAATATAGCAGTAGATTTTTCCTTTTCCTTAATAGAAGCAGTTTCTCTCTCAGCTTCCTTCTCAAAAGCTTCTGGTTTTACTACACTGACTACCTCTTTTTCAGTAGGTGAAGATGAGACATCTGTGGCCAGTAAGGGCACCATGGATACTTCAGGCACTTTGTCCACAGCCTCCAAGGACTTTTTCAAGAAATTAGTATCTTCTTCAGATTTTACTTCTACATTCTTTATAGACAGATCACAAGGTAGCTCTGGGCAAGGTATCTGCCTCTTCTCATCTTCAATTACATTACTGATCTCTTCACTTTCATCTTTGTGCATTATTTTGCTGTCAGGGATTTCTGCCACAAACTCAGGAATAGTTTTAGGATCAGCTAGTATCACAAAGTCTTCTGTCACTGGGACTGGGGAAGACTCCATGGGTGAGAGACTCTTCTTGTCTCCTGCTTTTGGTTCCTTAGCAACAGATGTATCAGCTGAATAGGCCACAGCATTCAGCTTTTCCATTTGAAGAGGAATCTTCTCTGCTTTGGCTATTTTTGTAGGTGTTGGCTCAGATGGCAAAGCAGCAGTAATTCTGTAAGAGTCCAGTTCAGGTTGGAAAGATTCAAGATAAGGTTTGCCAGTGGCAGCTACTGAATCCATCAGTTCTTCCTCACGTTCATCATCAGTTACAATATCCTCAGTTGATTTATTTTTTAAGATGAGAGATGGATCTTCACTTTCTTTCTGAGAAAAGTCAGGTATCACCTGGCTATTAAACAAGTCAGATTTTCCGAACTGGGGAGACAGTTTTTCAATTAATTCTTTGTGTTCAGGCACATCCTGAGAAACAGGTTCTGTTATCAGTGCCTTTGAATAATCTGTAAAGGATGGAGAAACAGATTCAGAGACATTTGTTTCTTTAATTAAGTCACATGCAATAGATATATAAGGAGCCTCTATATCTTCAGGAGTAGCACTACTCTCATGATCAGTTTTTTTAAATATTACTTCCTCCTTAGCTTCTTGTGACTGCATCAATGGTACATGCACTGCTTCTTGGTGTAAGGGAGRTTTACTGATCTCCTGTTTTACATCCTCATAATTAGCAGTAGGAATAAAGGTTTCTAATGGAGAAGCTTCAAGCTGTACAGCAGATGCTTCTGCACCAGCAGTCCCAGCGTTTAATGGGGCTTCCATAACAATATCAGGCAATATAGGTGATGGGGCAGCTTCAGAGTCTTCAAACGAGGGACAGAGTTGTGTCATGGGTTTCAGAGTCTCTTGTACTGACTCAGAGGTTTGAACTAAATCAATCCTTGTTTCATAAGCAAGTTTTGTACATGCTGCATCATGCATTTCACTCTCATACGCTTCTTGCACTAAATCAGGAGTGAGACCTTCAGGCATATTTGCTGCAGCGTCAGATGACACTGTTGATAAACTATCTGTTTTAGCAGAGTCAGCTTCCTGTTCTTCCTGCTTGCCAACTGCTTGAGTGCCAAAATCACCTTGTTCTGTGCTGGTCTGAGCTTTCATTTCTGCAATTTCTTTCTCATCGTCAGTTTTATTTTCTGAAGTGTCTTCCTCTAGAGGAGAAAGAGATTTGATTTTGTTACCATCAGGAGTTACAGGGGATTCAAATTTATTACAAGTGATGTAAGTCTGCGAAGAATCTTTTATAGCTTCTGGGGTACTTGGGAGAGAATGATCTTCAGTACTGCCTTCACTCTCTTTTTCATAATCCTTCTGTACAGATATCTTATCTACACCATATTTCTCATCTAAACTGGTTTCTAATTTGCCATCTATCTTTCTTTCAACATCCTCTTTCAAGCTGCTAAGTCCATGACTAGCACCTTTTACTTCCCATATTGGCTCAAATGGTTTGAAGTCTACATATTCTTCCCTTCTAAGGGTGTCTTTTTTCAATGACCCCTTTTCTCCATCATCACCATCTCCGTATTTTTCTTTTTTGTAACAGGCGTCTTCCTCGTTTTTCTCAAACGAACCTTCAGGAGTTCCTGGAGATATATCCAGTTGCTGTGCAGGCATTTTCTCTAGATTAGGTAATTCTTTAGGGCCCTCTAGCTGTATTTCTTGTTTAGCTTGAGATAAAATGGCTGCTTCTGCTTTAGCAGATGGGGATTCCGTTTCTGAGTATTTTACTTCTGAAACATCTTTTTCATTTCTCTCTGTGAGAAACGGATTTCTTCCGTTTTCTGCAGTGTCTTTATAAGCCTCACTTGCATTTTCTTTGTAAATGGCTCTTGAAGGTAATCCATCTGAGAGTGTATCAAAGGCTGTGTGCTCTTTAAAGGTATCAGCTGAGAAAGAAGAGAGAGAAGGAAGAGTAGCAGCAGTGACAAGCGAGACTGCAGTAAAATCCTCTTGACCAAGTGACTTAGTGCTACCTGGCTGCTCCTGCAAGTCCAGAACTTTTTCTGTGACCGTGGACAGAAAGGAAAGTTAGAGAATGGAAGTGCAATGCAAACTTTCATGACAGGTTCACATATTGTTAGTTGTTAAAGAAATTCTTCCAAGTACTATCACAAATACAACTAGCCATTAAAAGACTTTAAAAGTTTTTTTTTTTTTTAAAAAAAAGCTATTCTATTTTACCTCTTCTAGTAAAAAATATGAAAGAGGCTAGAGAAGCAGCAACTGTATGCACTGCAAAGATCAGAGTAAAGCTGAAGATGCCAGACAAGTGCAGAACACCCAAGTAGAGCAGGCAATATTAACAAAAGGGGCAGGGGGTGGAGGGGAGAGAGAGCAGACAGAGCATGTATGCGAGTGTGCTTGTGCATAAATATATGCATAAATGTGCATGCCAATAAATTGCTTTTTCGTAATGGGAATTTGGTGGATAATGTAGTTAAAGAAAAACCACTGAATAATTAATATAGACACAGATTTTACTTATATAAAATACTGCAGAAAGTTACTATGGATTTAATCTTTCTGCTAAATCAGTAAAAGCAACTATGTTTTAACATGTTAACAGTATCAATTTTTCTCTTACATCAAGGGTCCAAGAATTCACAGATGGCTCTGTCTTGTTCATAAAATATTGTTTACTGTGAAATTAATGCATATTAAAGTCTTGAACAGATCAACTGAAAATTTAAAACTGAAAAAATAGAAGCTATTCTTGGACCCATGTTGACTTTTAGTAAATGCAGACTAATTGGAAAAAGTTAATGAGATCTGATCAGAAATGCAGGACGTATTCAGACAAAGGCGAGCAGAAAGAACTTGCCTGCAGAGGAGTGCATCAGAGGCGCAGATGTAGCAGGAAGAGCAAAAAGGGTCTCATCTGAAAAACAAACAAATAACCTCAGCAGAAATAAAGACTAAGTAGGTTGAAAAATGG
This sequence comes from Rhea americana, assembly GCF_003343005.1. Taxonomy (NCBI): domain Eukaryota; kingdom Metazoa; phylum Chordata; class Aves; order Rheiformes; family Rheidae; genus Rhea; species Rhea americana. The sequence continues at coordinate 218,038 of NW_028186473.1, read as the reverse complement.
AGAAAGCAAAAAAGGAGTAAGTTCCCAGTAAATCAACAGATGTACAACCAACATCTAGTTCCGTGGCTCTTTGTGGATGTAGATATAAGCCAGGTAAGTCAGGGGAGCCAGTGTTCAGAATTCTCCATTTACAATGGTTCTTTGTCAAAGTAACTGAGGCTTCTATACTCTTCTAGCCAGGGACTGATTTTAAGATAAGACATGCCATAGTAACTAGTCTATTTTCATTCTGTGAACTTCCACACTACTGAGAAGCTTTAGTATCTCTAGCAGTACAAAATAAACATGCCTGCCATTGACACTGACACACTGTTCTTAACAAGCTTTTTTGTCAGAGGGTCTCCTAACTCCTACTAACTTGCATTAAAAGAGCAGTAACAAAGAGACTCTTTCAACTAAAAATTCTGGGAAGTTAAAACTGCATAAAGTAAGTTTTGAAGCCATCCATAAACAGAGAGTTGGTCAAGCATGCCAGTACCGACCAAACAAGTATCAATAAATGACTGCACTCATTATTATTATTTGCATTATGTTGTAATGTAGACAAACTGCCAAASGAAGGCACTATTTTAAATTGCTCCTTGGCATAATCTATGGAGCATATTTTGCTTTTCTAAATTTGTTTTGACCTTAACAGTTTACATAAGAAAATCCCAGATCCCCAATTTCCACCCGAAGAGCTAAATAAATATAGGGAAGAGAACCTTTCTACTAAGCTACAAAGTCACTCCACATCACAAATGCACTAAGGAAAGAAGCCAGATAATCCCAGAGTTTCAGATTGCAGGCTAGCTGTAATAAATGCATACAACTAAAATGTTTTACAGAACTGCATGAAACATTTAATGAAATCCCAGTGTAGAAGCATTTTTCTTCTTCTTCTTCTTCTTTTTTTTTTTTAACTGTAAACAATGCCAACTGCTATTATGAACCAGACAGATCAGAATGAGTCCTCCTCTGTATTTCTACATCAGCTGCAGTGTTTTTATCTGATCCACTGTGGCTTGTTGTTGCTATTTTTATATTAATGTAATGGCACTTAAATAGAAATATTTCATTCTGGAGAGTACACAGTTTTCAAACTAATGCTGTTAAAGACTAATTACAGTTTATATTAAAGCATTACAATTCGATTTTGAATTTCAATTACAGACAAATTCAACTGTCTTCAGTTTGCTGTTTGCCTGGACAAAGTACTAGGAGAGTTAAGAACTTAAGTGCTGACTCTGTGCACTTTCAGCTTTTTATTTATTTATTTACTGTCATAGTGTAAAAAAAGCTATTTTTTAAAAAAGATGAAAGGCCAAAARTGAGAAATCCTTTAGGCCCAGCAGCACACACGTAATGAACCAGTACAGTAATTTTTGTTTCTGCATCGAACCAAGATTTTCTGTAATAACTATGTCACTTAAAGATACTCAGGACCTGCCTGGCTTACCCAAATTACTCCTGAGAGTAGTTTTCCAAAAAGTCTCCTCACAGCCTACATTTCCTGTCACAATGTACAGTTATTTTTGTTTCAAGAACTGCATAACATTGTTCATCCTCAAGTGATGCTTATAATCCACAAATTATGGCAAGATATGAGAAAACAGAGTAATAAAGTTGGAATGTAGGACTCAATATTTAGAAGGTTCCTCAACTCCCAATAGGCTAAAAGGACTTCTCAGTTTTCTAGAAATTGCATTTTCCTATTAAGGACCACACAAAGGAAACCTCAATCCCAAATTTAGAACATGTTAAAACAGTGTTCAGTTTAATGGTGGCAAAAGTTTTCAAGAATAAAAATCACATTGGAGGACAACTAATCAATATGTGAAACTRGAGGTCACAGAGAACAACGCTCATCAATACATTGCCAAGTATCATTGTATGGCCTTTATTCCAGAAGATGCTCAACTCTGTGTACCCTCACACATTCGAATCTCTACTACAAGATGTTGCTGCTTCTGCAAGCAAGCTAGTGCAGGGCCCACAGGCCCACAGACAAGTTAGCAAGTCACTGATTCATAGATCTAGAAAGGAGAATTTCACCGAGAAGTCAGCTTGAGACCAATCCATCAGTCCAGAGAGCTGTTGTGCCTTCTTCATAACATTGTAGTTAAGAGCACAATGTTTTTCTCTATCTATCTATCTGTCAGCTTCAGTTTCTAGCATACCCAGCATGTCAAGAACCAGTGGTCTGCCTTAGGTGTCAGGCTAATTAGCCTTAGGCTTTGCAGCAAGAAAGATCAGACTTCCCTTTTTCCCTCAGTGTCTTCCCTACACCAACCAGCAAGCAGCATTTCCTGACCGTACATACAGAGCTGTATTTAGGCATTAGATGCTGATAGTGCTGAAGTAGCTAATCACTTAGCAGTTAAATGCAGTTGTAGTGTCCTCACACTCCGTTCTTGAGTCTGCGTCAATCTATCATCCCAACCTCTTACCTGCCCATGGCACACCCCTCTTGGAGCACTGCACCCCTCTTCACAAGGTCCAAAGCCTCCAAGGACCTGCACTGCAGCAGCTCACCAGGGAGCTGGTAACACCAGAGGATAAAYCTCCTTCCCTCCCCAAAGCCACATAGTCCAGTCTCCTAGGGACTATGTTGGAGCAGCATAACTTATTTGCTGGAAGGAGTTTCTGCTTGACAGCAGAGGATAGAGGGGCAAGAAGCAGGGTGCACCTGATGAGACTGGGCTGTGCAGCTTGAAGAGACTTCAGACCCCCCTCCCCCCCCCGGAAGAAACAGGCAAGGAGACAGTAATTCTCACCATTGGAAGAAAGGAAAACCAAGCAAAGTCAACAATAAAAAATAAAAATTAAAAGAAGGGACAAAGAAGGAAAACAGAGGTCACTGGATAAGGAGATAGAGAGGGAAATGTGCAACAAGACCTCAAAGGTACAGTACACTTGGTCTCCRAAAGCCAACTGCAACCTCCACCAAAAGTTTTAGCCTTAACAAAAATCTTTTAAATGCTTCACAGTCCTAGAGAGAGAGGTTTCAGTTTCTATTGAGGAACACTGATTTAGGAGTGCTAGCACTGATKTTTGGAGTGGTTCATGAAAATAGCACATTGCAGGAACTCTTTTTCATGTTTAGCTTCAATATACTCAACACAGAAATGTACAATAGCCAACTCAGTCACTGAATTCCCAGATTCTTATACTATAAGGATATTAAGCCTACACCCAAGAGTAGAAAAAGCCATTACACAGAAGTGCTATTTCCTAAGCAGCTGAGGAGAATCACCCACTTTCCCCATTACTCACATCAGAGTTGCTATTTTCCTGCTGAAAGGAAGAAGATACAAGGACTTTCCTGCTTCTGGCCCCGATAGTCACTCTTGAGGWGTAGGGAGAACAAAGTAGAACCTTTACAGCTACCACATCAGTAAAGTTGCTATCTGAGAGCATATGAACCACTCTTTCAGACTATAATTCAAATGATATTTAATTGAAGTGACAGTGAAGGGAATGGTATTTTTTCCAAGCAATGACATTTGCACTGAAGAATCTTTACTGCTGATGCAAGAGTTGGAGGTAGAAGCTTCTGGGAAACAGAATTGTGTGTGTCCTTTGGTAGATAAAAGGGGGAAAAAAATACAGCATCAATCATACTTCAGTCTGCTGTACAGCACGACTGCCCAGACTGATGGACATACCRCAAGCAGCATGCAGGCCACTTCAGCTAGCACTTGCATACCACTCAGAAGAGCCAACTGCCTCTTCCTGCCTTTTGCATGAGAGCAGCAACACTAATAACAGTTGCAAGCAATAGCCATCCTCACAGAAAGTCCCTGTGCACTCTGTTCTTTTGCAATAAATGAAAGCATTTGGAGAATGTCATACAGGTATAAATTTGTGACAAGTCATTCATTTTGAGGGAGCAGTGGAGACTTCTGTGGTTACATGTCAAACATTGTTGCAGATCCCTCAGTATATTTGCTCTGTTCTAGCACCACGGGCTCAGTTCAGTGAAAAGAGCAACTATTATCTAGATTTCAACTTAACAAACCCAGGAAGTTTATTTTTAAGCACAATAAAAAAAAAAATCTGATTGGAACCTCATTTTAGCAGTTTCCCCTTCACAAGCTCCATCATCATAATTAGCAATAGTAATAATGAGTAATAATCTGAATATGCTGGGAAAGCTACAAGTTAAGGTGTTTTACAGGTCAAACAAAAGATTCAAAGATAGCATTATAAAGAGTTTGTGCATATCCTGCCAGAAATCTGTACTACTTCATTTTTTCTTTTTTTTTATTTGTAAAAAAATGCAAGTAGGATTTATTGTAGGATGGATCCCTGAGGCTGGTTTTTTTGTATTTGCATATCAAGGGCAGAAACTAAGTGATTTAAACTAAAAAAAAAAAAAAAAAAAAAAAAAAAAAAAAAAAAAAAAAAAAAGGAAACAACTACTAAAATTAATTCTCATCAAGAAAAATATGTATTTTTTCAGAATATCTCAAGCTCTAAAACTTTTTGAAATAAAGCTTCATATTCAAAATACCTTTCTTAACATAAGCAGCTATAGCAAAACTTCACTCAAATACAAAAAAATGATTAAGTAAAAACTGAAGACTTGTAACATGAAAGAAAAAATTCAATAAAATGAACTGTTGGATTACTATTTTCATCAAAAGAGATTTTGCTTCATGAAATACAGCAGAATGAGGCCTAGAAATTAACAGAAGATCTCCATGAGAAAATAGCCTTTAGTACAAATTTGGTCTGCCAAAATTTGTATGGATGCAGTTTAATGACTTAGCTGCAGTATTCTGGTTAAAAAAGATCCMTTTTGTGAATGATATTCCTTTATATTGTTTATTAATGTAATATAAACTATTTTTTTGAGGAGAACTTTTAGGCAGACAGGTGATCTTTTCATAGCATTCAACCGAATATTAGTATTTTATTCAAACAAACACCCACACATCAGTTGATGAGTGCTGTTTGCCTAGTCAGGCAAAAACTTAACAGCTTGGTTTACTAGTACACTCCTCTGGATCTTTTTCTTTACATACACATATGTGAAAGGAAAAGCATTTAAGGAATGTCAGAATACATCCATGCACAAAAGCAATTCATATTGACTGCACTACTATGTTAGCCAATATATAAAAAAAAAACACTCTGTAAATTTTATCTGAACTTCAAATACTCTCGAAAGAAACCTGTAGCTTCTCYGTTAATTAGCATGAACACTTGTGCTTTAAAACTATTTATTACGGTTTCAACTAAAACTAAGTTCCACCGACAAAAAAACAGTTTTATTTAAAAATAAAAATCCAACAGACACCAGTATGACAAAGGAAAATCCTTTTAAAGCCCATTTTAATTTGTTGCTGGTTTCCCCACTAACCAGCATTGTTACAAGAAATTGATTTTACCAGTATGAATTCAAACCATTTCATAGAATACTTCATACCAACACTTTGGATACAGAATTGGAAAAAAAAAAAAAAAAAAGAGAGAGAGAGAGAGAGAGAGATTTCCCAGACAACTAAGAGAGAAAGATTGGCTGGAAAAACTTCCAGAGAAAAAGAGTTCAAAATAGGGGGGAGAGGGGAAGTATACTGACAGCTCCAAGGAAAGCAACTTACGAATGGTGGAGGGGAAGAAGGAAAATAAATAAAGCTTCTTCAATACATCCTTGCCAAAGGAAACCAGAAAGCAGAGGGCTCTTCTGCCTAGTCACAGAATAGAAAACTTAGAAAGAATGTGTTCTGCCACAGGAATTAATACTGCTGACATCAAATGTCAGCAGCAGGTTTGTTGATCTGATACTCCCTCATTTGTATATAAGAGCTTAGTTTTGAAAAAAAGTCAAAGTATTTTGTTTCCTACGTATAAATGTAGATAGTAAACTTCATCCTGGTGTATGCACTAGCTTTAGTAGGTGACTGTTATAGGGAATAACTAGATAGCACTTGATGGCAGTTTCAGTCTTTCAAAAATAAAATTCATTTCCTGGATTAAGTTATTGTAGAATGCACRTTGTTCTACAAGCAACAACAAAAAACAGTTGGCAAGAATAAAGGTTTTAAGAATCCAGTTCACTCGTTCTTCGTTTAGAAAAAAACAGTCCCTGCCCTTTTGGTTAGTAGGCATTTTTCCTCTTACAGATCCAAAATGGAGCTCTGATTTTGAGTGGCCTTTCTTGTTAACATAAATTTTAACAGTAGAAGAATACATGGCAAAGTCAGTTTACTCAAGGGAACTACATCTGTGATATTACTCACATGTAACATGAAAGTGATATTTGCAGCAATTCTTCTGAGGCTGATAGAAAAAAGAAATTGTCTGCCTGCTTCTTCAGTGCATCTAGTTGTTAATTTGTCCACAGTGAAGCCTGCCCCAAGGAGCATTTCTGATCTCCAACTACTATCTAAGCAAAACATACATATGTAGCAGTACTACAAAGTTTTACTCTTTTAGAGACTCCAGAACTACAAAAGCCTTAAAGCTTTCAGGCTGATTCAATACCCTCTCCCTTCAGAACCACAAGGAGGAACTGCCACTTTCCTTTGCTCCCCCCCCCCTCCCATGCTGGTATCAGATGATTATGAAATTCAGATTAAGTTGTTACCTCTTGCTGTAAAGTTTCAAAGATAACTTACATGGCCATTTGAGAAAGAAGATTTAAACAAATGCAAGGAGAGTAAAGTTCTTAGATGCTTATTCCCCTACTGAAAAAGGAACGAGGGCATACAGCTTCAGAAGAATTTCATAAGTGGAGTTTGCCTAGGCAAATCCTTTAAGTGATCTATTACAAAGCAAATGCTCTTACATGTTTTACCAAATATTTAATGAATTCAAGATAAAGAATATTTGACTGCTAGTAGTATCTTTTCACATCACTAAGTCTGTCTGCAGAGCCACAACAAATAATTAGGTTTTCTCATTCAGCTCTGTTTAGTTTATATGTATAGTTTATAAACAGAAGTTTCCAGTTTAGGAGACAAAAGATTAAACCACTTTGAAATTTTTGAGGAATGTAGTTATATGCAAGCTATTACAGCAGACAGATTGCTGAAGTGTTAAATGAGAACAGGAGCTCTATTTCCAACATCTCGAAGGCATCAGAGCAAGGATCTCAAAAAGATCCATTAACTTTGATAATTAACAAAGATCAAGTAGAGAGAAGTTATCAGAAATCTTTTACAAAACTGTAGGACTTACCCACTTTGCAGTAGTTTCCATGAAGATCTGAGATGATACACCATTTGCAAAATGAGTTGCTATGCTGCATAGAAACTTCTGATTTTATGTTATTTGAAATAGGTAAGACAGTGAAGAAGAATAGCTAGTTAAAAACATGTATTTTGAACAATGCTAATCTAAGTAAATTTACTTCAGTTGATAGAAATATAATTCTCTAGACAGAAGTAGACATTTTCAGTGGCTTAAGCAGAGATCTGTAACTAAATTGGTTTAAGCAGACTTTCTTCAAAATCATATTTGTATTGTCCAACTTAAAGCTATTATTTGTCA
>NW_028186473.1:202154-210544 GCF_003343005.1 Rhea americana | reverse complement strand
TGACAACTGAGGTGAATTGCTCAGCACTGCAGATATCAAACTGTACAGCAACAGTGGTAAGGTATGCTATTTCATCATGCTTTTTACTTTATAGCTCAACAAGAGATAGAGAGAACCATTCTCCTGCACTACCCAGCTGCAAATCAAAGCAAGAACAGATGGACAAGCAAGGTGCTTTAATTTTGGCCCCATGAACCTTCTCTCCCTTACAATTATCAGACTGCCAAAATGAGTGCCCATTACAAGAACATTTTTAAAAAGACCATTAAATGCTTGCAACCATTTTGATCAATAACACTATGGACAGGATCCAAGCAGCTTTTTGGAGGATAGGGCTATATGCCACTTCCTATTACCAGTTCCTCATCAATACTAGTGCCATTGTATCTCTTATCAGGCATGTTCTGTTATTCAGTGTATAAGAGGGAGRAAAAAAATGCAAAAGAAAGAGAGAGAAAAAAAGGTCTCATAGGTCAGTTCCAGAGAAATTCTGCTATTCTTATGTCAACTGTAACACAAGAGAACAAGGAATTCTCAGAAACACAAGGACACACACACCAGCAATCCACAGATGCTATATGGAAAGTTAAATCCTTTGAAAGATGAAGATAAACTATTTGGCTTTTGGACAAAAGTTATGTGAAAGTGACACACAGCAAAACCATCACTTGCATTAATTGTGCCCTGAGGGTTCATGTCCTTTTCCCCAATTGTATCAAATGGTCTAATCACAAAAATTCCATCTTCCTACAGACTAAGTATTAGAAAGTGGGTAAACAACTCTTTGTTATAGTCAGGTAACAAAAATGAAACACTGCACTATCACAACTAAAAGTAAATATTCAGTAGTGAGACTTGGAATGAAACTAGAGATCTTAAATAACAGCAGACATTCACAAACTCAACATTTGTATTTACTAACTTAGATTTTTTTAAAAATATACAGAATAAAAAAGAAGATGGAATAGAGAGAAACAATCAAGTCAACTACCAACCCACGTGTCCAGTTGCAACACTGCACATGGCTTTGAGGATAAGTATTCACTCTTTGGCAATGTTTGTCACCAAAAAATACTAAATCATTCCTCTAAAAACTTTACATAACTTTTCCTTAACCATATGTTGAAGTAAAAAACAAGTTTGAATTCTGGTACTGCTAAAAGCAGAAAGATAAAATAGTATCATCCACACTTATTCAAAAGCAGGTGATCTACAAAGCCACGAAATCTTATGATTATGTTAACCTAATCCAATTGATTTCAGAGATGGTACCAATCACAAGATTTCCTTTCTTTGATTCATACAGAAGCAAATTTTCTCTGCTTTTCCCACAATTAAATAAATTAATATTTAGATTAACGAAATTATGATTGCAGAATATTTATTTATTAGCTAAATTAATCTTTGAAGGTGATGTTGCTGATTTCTTTTAGCATCTACTCACAACACATTACCTTGTGTGACAAGCCTCTGACCTAAGAAKGTATAATCTGTAAAATAAAAACAAATTGATGTTTCAGGTGCATTCATTTCAAAAAAGGGGGAAAAAAACAGATATTTGAGCATTCATTAGGGGCACTAATATTCATACAGAAATATCTTTTAACTGAGCATTACATTACAATGAAACTGAACATTACATACATACTGTCCTGATGTCTTCCCCTTCATTAAAGATGCTCAGGCATAAGTAGCACTACACTATTGAGCTGCAATAGATTTTCATCAATATAAGTTTAAACTATCCACTTCAAGATTTTTCTGTCACTTAGATACAACTTGCATACATGAGAAAATTGATTTTCCTGTCATAAAGATGAGACTTTTTTAAAAAAGTGTGCACTAGAAATTGTCTTCAGTTTGAGAAATGGTGTTCAAGGTACACGAATACATATCAAAAGAAAAAATCTTTCTTCCACCACCACAAGATGCTTCTTTCTGCCAGATGTAGCTTGTTTTCTGTTCCTCACAGTTCTCATGCTACAACCTGCTTTCTGGAGGCCTTGCACATGCTCTTTCATCTGTTTATATGGCATTTGCTTATCACACACAGAGGTCAGAGGTGGATAAGCATTACATAATTTTATCTTCTGTCAGAAGAAGAGGGGATAGCATAGTTCAAGAAGAACTGTCATGAAAAACTAATCACTGGATAAGCAGTAAGATTTTGACCTGTGACAAACAGAAGCTTAGGCTGAGAACATTGTTATATATTATTGTTATATATAAACATGTTTATGTTTATTGCAGTCTTGTGTCTTATTTAAAGATGTCTTAACAAACACATTCTTCCTATTCGATGAAGTTCTACATGATCGCTCCATTCATTAAAAAGATACAAGCCAAAGTTTATAGTACACTTCTAGGATAAAAAGCAAGCCTCATAGCAAAACCAGAGAAGGTCAAATTGGTATTCTTACCATTAGCACAGAGAAAAAAAAGAAARGGTCAGTTAAAAAAAAAAWTAAAAAATATATGCCTTCTTTACACATTAGAAAGCAATAAATAGAGAAACAAAGCAACTAAAAAAATAATGGGGAAAATAAAGTCAGATATGGAAATAATAGTAYGAAAACCTACTTGTCTGTTCTACTTAGAACAAGTCTCTCAGTCCTTTATTTTTCCATTGGCAGTGAGAGCTTGTTTCTTTCATTTCTAATGCAGCTTGATAGTTAAATGACTTCTTTTTCTGCTTTGCACTTAAGCACTTCTGAATACCTCAGGACAGGAATTTATCTGTAGGCTACACATGTTGCTTTGTTTTCTAGCTAGCAGAAGAGCAGGGAGTATCTCCTTGCTTCTGAAAGATCCAGAACCTAAGGAACATTTTCAGATAAGTGAACTAAGCATTGCTAATTTTTGTATCTAAATTTAACGGTTACTATAGTAACATGCTAACTCAAAAGAAAAAAGAGAGAAATAAGCCTATTTCATTCAAAATATTGTTTTAACAGAAAACAAAGAAACATATAACTCAAGTACACTAAGATTTGCCTCAAGCTATAGGTTAACTGGTCTTTGTTTTTCTAATACCTTCTCTGCACTCTAAGGTCAAACTAATCTGAAGGGAACAACCAAGCAGGAGGGTGYGGCCAAACAGACATCAGGACAGGCAGATGAAGCTGCTACCTCTGCTCCAGTCTGGTGGCAAGCAACTGGGAATGGTAGCTATCTGAAGAACAGATCACATAACTTTGATCTAGTATTACTTGTGTTAAACAGGCTCCTAGAGRTGTAAATTAAACATCTATTGTGAAATTGAGCATTCCTCTAGACAAACCTGAAGAGAGGAACACAAAATGATAAATAAATCGTCCTACATTTGAAGACCAAAAYTAGCAGGAATGCTTCACACTGCTAGTGCTTAGAATAGCAAATTTTATGATGTTGCATTCTTCAAAAACAAGATAAATAACAAAAAATCCCCACTGTGAAAGCCAGCACAGCACATACAAACTTCTGCCTTGAGTAATTACAGTTTGTCTGCAAGAGGAATTTCAGTGAAGAAATCTATCACAGGATTTTGGAAACTGGACACAGCCAGGAGCACCTGCAGCAGCCAGATACAAAGACCTACAGCACTCTTGCATCTCCTTTCGTCTTGCCAGTATCAAGCATATCCTCCAAGCATCCTACCTCTGGATACCAGTAGCATGGAAAAATTGGTCAGCAGAGTTAAGCGCATGAGGGCTGCGCAACTTCCTCTAAGTTGCCAAGCTCTCAAACTGAATATTCTCCAAAACCAGCATCCTCCCCATACTGGGCACCAGAGAAAGAAGAAAAACTATGAAAATTAATTTCTCACAATACACCAACTCAAAAGTTATACTAGGAAAATGCATGGCAAATTACTGAAATACCAGATGCAACTGTGAGCTGCTCAGAAATCAGATTTTTCAGTACCAGTTCTACTTTTAAGATTTTTTTTTCTCCCCACCAGGCCAGTTGTTAACAATCACAGTATATTTCTCTCCTCTGAGCTGCACAGCTAGAGTTTCATGACCATAGGCCTTTATGTYCCAACTTCCAGTCATCTCTAAGCCATCTGTAGATCAACTGTTGCAAAAGAACTTGACGCTTGCCTAGCAACTTTGTACTAACTGCTGAACACTGCTGACCAGGAGTCTTGAACATTGCCCTTGACTGACGTGCAAGAGTGGTGGTGGTCATCCAACAAGGTAACAGAAGTTCAGCATTCATCAGCAATTATGTAACAGTATGGCCAAGAGATCTGTCACTTTGTAGACATGCTGCAAACTTCCTTTCTTAAATATAYGGAGGAAGAGGAAAATAAATAAATAWAAAYAAACAACCGATAGTTCTTTGCTGTCTCCAAACTTCTCATTTGTAGGATTTGTTCTCCAAGGGAGAAACTCTCAATGCAATTTAAAACTTCCCTGAGGACTGTATTGTATGGTAGGTGCAAACTATGTGGTTTCATCCTGGAAAGCAAATCATGGAATACATACCAAGCACATGTACTGTTGAACTCAGCAGGACTATCCTCACACATGCTTCTGGTTAATAGAAGAATTAGCTTTTTGCCTTTAGAATATCTTAYAGTAGTTGAATTATAGAAGTAGGTCCTGCTGTGCCAGACAATGTACATGCACATAACAATAAAAAAACCAAACAAGGAAAGATCTCTTACTGAATAGTCACCTACATATGGGTACACAAGAGGAAAGTGAAGATACTAGCTTTACTGAATGAGTCAGATTGCTGGTTGCTGATCTCCTCCATGTGAAATTGTAAGGGACAACAAGCGATAGAACAAAGTCACATTCTAGCTTGGATGTATGTAGCTAATAACCTCCTTTGTAGTTCTACTAAGACATTGGCAACARTGGTGGGAAGAAAGGGGAGAGGGACATAACACTGAAGATCAACAGGAATATGTTTTAATTACTGAAGGATRTAAATGAAAGTGACGAGTGGTAATATTCTAGGACAGCCACGTATTTTCAAATCAYGCTGCATTCTGTCCTTAAAATCCACTCATCTTCTCAATATGATTCTGTGTATTCCTGGTAGCACACAGGAAACTCAGTAAGACAAAAAAATATATATATACATGCTGCTTTAGAATTTGGATAGAATGCAAAATTACAGGATCTCAGCAAGCAAATATTTCTACTGCAGGATAAAAGGTACATCCCATGTAGTGAAAAGAAACAAGTATAGATCACTGCATTTCACCATCACCTGCTGCAGGTGGAGTCAGCCTGCTGGGGAAGATCTCTACCACAAAATAGCTGGTGGCTCCTGGTATAGCTTGGAGCTGTGAATGGCATTCCTGCTGACCTTTGCTTGACATGATCTTGCACGTAAACAAACTGTTTGAAATCTCTCCTGCACGTTGATGAATTAATACCATGCACTATAAAACTAAATGAAAAACAAGACTATATTAATAAACTCAGCCTTCAGCATTATTGTGTGCATACTAAATTGTGGTTGAGTTACAGGCAACTGACACAAGGAGACATCTCCATTCATTGCATATGTTAGTCTGTCACTCTGTATGACCAGCCTGTTTGGTTGTAAATGCATAGCTTAATTTCAGATTACAAGAACCTCTTTGAATAAAATGATATAAAACCTGCCTTTGCAAGCACCACTATGTGCTGCTAGGATCTAAGCCTTTAAAGACAGAAAGTAGTATCTTCTCATTACAGTTTACTGGTTAGTTTTCCTTTGCATAGCCAGGAAAAAAAGGTATGTATTATTTTTACCACGATCGACTACCTTGAATATACTTTTCTTTGCATCTCATATAAATTTAGGTAATCAAAAGATTTAAACAGTAAACTCTCAACAAGAAAAATTCAATTTCAACTATCATTTCATAAACATTTCTGTAACATTGCTTCCCATGTAACAGTGAGCAACCTAAAAAGTATTCAGGAGAGTAGAAGTTTTACTGCAGTCATCTTGCTCATTTTCTTCTCCTGCAAATATTTATATTAGCTCTTAAGAAGGTAGCCTGCTGATGTACAGCCACAGACTTGCATAGCATATAATTATGTCACAATCTCTTATAACAGTGATGCTGAATATTTATAAATATCTACATATCTGTAACTGAGGATCAGCTAGGTTTTAAAACAGCACTATATACATAAATAATACATTTCAATGGGACATAAACTAGSTCATGTATTTTCTCTATTGTTGCACTGCTAAAAAAGCAGCACCATGGCCTACTGTTGTAGATAAAAGAATTCTTGCTATTGTTCACATACTCATTACAGGCAATACTACTTTCTCCATGTTTGAAATACAATTTCCAAGTTATTTAGACTGGAAACCTCACTAGATCAAAGTCTGAAATTCTAAGTATGAAGGGAATATTTTCTAAATTATGAACTAAATTTCTTACTTATACCTTAAATCCATATAACAGAGCTGAAAGTAAATAAAGCCATAACCCTAAGAAAAGGAAGCATCACAGATGACTACCCGTTCTGATGTCTGGGGCTTGTGCAAGGGTGGCTACAATTTAATGTTGTCACTTTCACAGGAACACTGGAATTGAACTAGTTTGAAGTCAATTAAATATTTTGATTGAGATGGTTTTACACCTAGGTAGTTAGGTAGTTGGTGATGAAACTTAAACATCAGCTTTTTTTTTTTTTTTTGAGATTCTTTAATGGATACCCAACATACTTAACACACAAAATACTCCTCCATCTGAGGGGTTCAAAGGTTCAAAGTATTCATGACATGTCTAGACAACACTTTTGTCACACAGTTTGTTTTCATTTAAAACATAGCCCTATTATGTCCTAACCAATCATTAGACAAGCATCATAGCTGTGTCATCACGCCATCTCTGGAAGTCATGCCTCCCAAAGACCAAGCTCTAAGTTAATCATTGCTGATGAATTCTGTCCCCTCCAATTAAGTCTTTTACCACACTTCTCAACAACACTACCCAGCTCTCATACACTTGAAATAAGTCTTCATCACTATCTATTCTTACAAAGAAGAAATATTTCAGGAAATATTTTGCTCCTTGCCTTCCCTTTCTGCGATCACAGAGTAGGGAGGAAAAAAAAAGAAAAAAAGAAAGAAAGCTCTAGATATCATTCCTTTATCCCTACTTTTCAAAGTAACAGCAAGATTTGATTGATCCTGTTCCTTCATTCCATTCTGCTCAAACTTTCCACAGCTCCACCCAAGCCATTTATCCAGAAAAAATTCTATTCACCTATCATGTATTATCCCTCCTCATAAATCTTCTGCAAGTTTGTATGATTATATGCCCTCCAAAGGGTGGAGATGAAAAAAAAATCTCCTCAGCATACTGTTACATTAGAGGTAGCAAAACAGTAGCATTCAGACCTCCTGAAAGGAAACAGTATAACTATGAGGTCCTCCCACATACACAAATGCACTGTGAAAACTCCCAGAAAACAAGATTTAATCCATGTTTAACAAAGACTTTATTGTGTTGCAGGCTTTTTTTAATTAAACCATAAGTATTGCTTTTATTCATACCTTAATATCAAGTCATTATGGAAATCCTGCATCTTTAAAATAGATGCAATGCACCAGTAAGACAATAGCAATTAAGATAAGAAACTACTTTCATCACAAGAAAGCACCTTGAATTGCTCATTTTCATTATCTTAATCATCTAAGGTTAGTTCTCATACTTTAAACTAAATGCAAGTGGAACCAAGGTACAACTGCAACCAGCATACCACAAATCAGTCATCCCTGGTCAGCCCTTGGATTTAGACACCCTGCAAACACCATTTTGGTATTTCAGCAATGCTGAAATTTGCTCGGTGGGTAGCACGCATTCTAGTACACCAGTTTGTTAGTGGAGGTGCTCTCTTCACACAGCCCCAAGCCACAGCTGTGGCTACCTGTGACTGTCCAGGAGCTCAAGCGGAGGGGCATACGCACAATGCAACACTGACACGTTTTCCAGTACTACCACACCTACAGCAACGTGCCTTCCGTATGCCTTTTGTGCTCGCATACGTACTTTACTCGTTTACACTTTCACTCTGCGGGACTCGCTGTGCGAAGCAGAGGAGCGTTACCGCAAAGGCGTACACACAGCAGGGCCGCACGCCTTGCCAGGCCCGCCCGGAGGGCCGCCCATCGAGGCGCCTTTCGYCTGGCTGCATGCCCTCCGTTCAGAAAGGAGGGAGCTCTGTTCCTTAATCCCTCACCCCTCCCAGGAAGGCGATTTATTTGAAGCGACAAGAGATTAGGAGCATTTGCACCCCCCCATCCCCTCTCCGCAGGGCCGCGGCACGTCCGCGACGCAGGGCGTCTCGGCATCCCGGACGCCCGCGGGAGGGGGAAGAGAAGGGCGGGCGCGCCCGCCTCGCTGCCGCAGGCCGCGCCGCGCGCTGCCGTTCGGGCGCCCT
>NW_028186473.1:200946-202013 GCF_003343005.1 Rhea americana | reverse complement strand
AGGCGCGGCGGCCAGCGGGAGCCGGGGAGGCGCTTCCCCCCTCCCGCCATTAACATAAGAAAGAGAGGAGGGGAAGGGGGAGGGGGGAAAAAGAGGGAGGGAGGGAGAAAAAAAAATCCCTTTTCCCAAAGGATCCGATCCGGGCGGCGGGGGGAGCGCGGCCAGCCCGGGAGCGGGCCGCGCCCCAGCGCGGCGGCGGGCGGCAGACAAAGGGATCCCGGCCGAGGCCAGCGGCGAGGACCGCCGCCACCCGCCCCCGGGGCGGCTCCGCGGCGGAGGCACTCACCAGCCGAGCCGGAGGAGGACCCCCTTCTCCGGGGGGCGGCGGCGGCAGGCTCGGGCTTGGTCGGCAGGGGATGAGCGGGCCGGGCGGGGGCCGGCGGCTGCTCCTGCGCGGGGGACGGCGTGGCGGCGCCGGAGGACGAGGAGGACGAGACGGTCCCCGGAGGGCTCCGCTCCGGCTGCGGCGGCTCTGAGGCGGCGGGGCGGGCCCCGCCAAGGTGCAGCAGCTGCGGCGGCTGCTCGGGGAGGGCGGCGGCGGCGGGAGGCGCCGCGGGCTTCCTTTCCATCACCTCCAGCTGCTCGTCGAAGTCTTCGTCCTCTTCCTCTTCCTCCTCCTCCTCCTCGTCTTTCTCGTCGTCCAGCACGAACTGGTACTTGAACTGCGGCTGCTGCGGCCGCACCGGCCCGGAGGAGGAGGAGGAGGAGACCAGGGGGGACTGGTCCAGCTCGTCCATGGTGCCCGGAGCTGGCGGAACAATGAGTGCGCGGCGCTGGGCTGGGCTCTGCCTGCCGGCTCCGGTGGCTGCCGCGGGGGGAGGGCGAGGGCTGCGCCGCCRCCGCTGCGGGACCAGCCTCCACGCCCTGTTGAGTCACCGCGGGGGGGGTGGTGCCGAGCGCGGCCGCGCGCCCCGCCCCCGCGCGGGGCCAGCGGCGAGCGGCGGCTCCACCGGCCAATAGGAGCCACGAGCGAGCCCGCGAGCCGCCGGCGAGAGCCAGTGAGGCGCGGCGCCGGCGGGAGGAGGGGGTGTGGCCGGCTCATGAATATTCAGCGCAGGGCGGGGCGG
>NW_028186473.1:105291-200841 GCF_003343005.1 Rhea americana | reverse complement strand
GCTGCCGCCGCGGCCGTGACGCGGCCCCGCCCCGCCGCCAGCCGTGAGTCAGCGCTGCGCCGTGCCGGGGCGCCTCGGTCACCGGTATTGGGGTGTTTGGGGATGGGGAGGGGTCAGCAGCGGCGCGGAAACCGGGAGGCTTCGGCCCAGGAGGGGGACGCCATGGCGGGGGCGGGGAGGAGCAGCCTTTCCCCAAACTGACCGAGCGCGGCGCGAAATAACTTGTCCAAAACCAAACAAAACCAAACAAAAACAAGCGTGTGGCGGCAACGCGGTGCCCGTGCGGGGAGGAGGCATTTTGCGAAAAGGTGAGCTTGTTCGTCCGCTCACGCCCCGGTGAATCAGCCTTACGAGCGGATTTAACCATCGGTAAAATTTGGGTTTATGTTGTGCAACTTCTGCGGGAAAAAAAACAGCAGCTTGTTCACGAAGCAGAAATTCACGCATCTCTCTGTGTATTAGCTCTTTGTTTTCTGCTCGGAGATGGAGCCTCGGCCAAGGCCCTCAGTTCGACTAAAACGGCATGTGATGGGTGTAACTCCCGCCTATACAGCCACGACAAGGAGAGCAAAAGGGCCTGTAATGCTATATTTATGCTTCTCTGACACTATTAGGGATTTTTATCCCACTAGTGATTTATCCTCCCATATGTCTCTATTTAAAGAAATTAGTTCATGGAAACAGTCAGCGCGAGGAAACTGCGGRTTTGGTGAGATATAACTTCAGGAACAACAAATCTCTCATCACTGCAGAGCCCCGTCTGCTCTGGTGCAATGTGCGCRAAGGTACACGTGTGTGTGAGTAGTGCCATTAAGCAAAATGAACCTTTTTTTTCCATAGCTTGGCACCAGGAAAGCCTGGGAGGGGTCCTGGCGCACATGTCTCAGTGTACTGATGTGGTGGGAGCAGCTGCATCTCAGAGGACAGACTCAGCCTTCAGCCACCTTCCGGAAAACCAGACAGGACCAACGTGCGGAAGGAGGGAATCCGCGGGGTCACAGCACTCGCACCTCTCTTCTCTCACAAATCTGTATTTCTTTTCATAAACTGCTTAAACCCCAGATCTGAAGGCAAGATGGATTTTCCCTGATTTTTGTATAGGAACGATATTCTAAAATCTCAGTTTCTAAACAACTAGAAACTTCCTTTTAACTTATAGTCTAAGTTTCTTCAAGTATTCCCACAACTCACTAACATCCTGTTATTTAAATTGTTTTTTTTTTTCCTGATTTTTTAATCTCTGTTCCCTTTAAAAGAGCACATTTCTTCCATCCCTTGCTTTCCTTAACTCAACCAGAAAAGCTCCTGCTCCCTTCCCTTGCTCTCAGTAGCTGCCTTCCTCTGTGCCTGCTGCAGGCCTGGTTCAAGGCACAGTAAATTCCAGGTTAGATTTCAGCAAGGATGTATATACAAAGGCATCAGTAATCCCTATCTCAATCAGAAATGACTAAAGGAAATRTGGAAAGGGAAAAGTGATTTTTAAATACAATGAAGGCAACATTGATAATCCCTATAGCGATACAAAGTTTCACAGCACAGGAATAAGCAGATAGCAACCTGTAAGGTCTCTAGGCTTCATTCTTTTTCCCTAGAATTTTTTTATTTTCTGATGACAATTTATCTATATATGTTTCAGATCAGCTCTTTTGCAGTGATATAGTAATAAAGCACATTGGCATCAGGATAAATGGATAAAGGCAGCAGGACAGATGAGTTAAAATAAATATATTGCTAAATATAAAACAGATAAGTCAGTTTTTCCATACAGTAAATGGCTAAATTCTATACTCAGTTTTATAGTTATAGCTCTGTCATAGTCTGTGGACTGTATATATACAAATAAAGACAGAGCTGGTGTGGCAGCTCAAATCACCCTTACTGAAATTTATATTACACTATGTAGGACAGAGTATAAACCAGTATTTAGCTCAACAAGCTCAGATTTGAACCCTGAACTTCACCTAGAATTATGTCAATTATCCTTGAACCAGCAGTGAATTTGGACCATGACTTAATAAATAAACTGACATCTTTAGTCTTTTTACTTAGCTATTGATATGTCTACCCAGTGTCTTACATCAGCACAGTATAAGTACATACGAAGAAAATCTTAACAATACTTTCTGTTTTTTTTTCTAGCAGCTAGTAAATGGGGGAAAACATGAAGTTTGCAGTAATACAAATTCTCAGATTTTTACATTTTGAAGGAGCTTAAAGTTAATGTAGTAAACTGTGTTAAGAAASTAGTAACAATCCTGTGCTTTTATCTACCCTAAAAAAACAGGCCAGATGTAATGACCTGAATGTGATTGTGAAATCTTCAGTGGCATTTTATCCATTTTACCAGTAGATGAATGGGCCTGAAATGTTTTACTAAGAGCAAAATTCAACTTTTCTGTGCATTTGTTTATTAGATACCAGGAAAGTAAATATACTTTCATTTTCATGTTGCAAATCTGCATTCTTTGTACAACAAATAAAAGTTGTTTGAAAAAATTATCATTTCATCTGCAAATTTAAAATTTCCCATCTGTTGGTTAAACAAGAGATTAAAATTTCATTAAAATATACTCTTAGACAATGAACTACTTTCAATAGTTTGTAAAATTCTTAGTACTGGCAGAGTGCTGTACCTCTAATTTTAACATATCTAATTGCAGTGATTTTGGTCATCTAGAATATGAAAATCTATATATAATACAGTTGATTTTATCAGAATTCTTGAAAGAGAATCCATCATCAGTTATAGAGAAATGAAAGGGTTTTTTATTTAAAGAAAGGAAGTGACTCAATGTCTTGGAGGGAAACAGGAAGGGAGTTCCAGATAGCCGGAGCAAGTCAAATTAACAAGCGAGAGGAAAACGCAGATCTCCAGTACCAAATAAACATTGCAAAACACCCTTTCTTTTTGCTCTTTAGGAGGATATTTTACAATTCTTATATGAAGATTATCAGCAAATAGGACTACTTTGCAGATATTCAGCAAGTTAATTTAAAAAGCTTTCATGAGAAGTTTTCAGATATAACAAACTCGTGAAGAAAAGCACTGAGCACATGAAAAAGAAACACAAGTTAGTATGTTCTTGTATTTCTATAGCAATGCTGACAATAGTTGTGTATTAGATGGATTTTCTTCTTCACTGTGCACTGTGACCTTCTGTTTGACCTTACACAGAAGTAACGTGGTATCACAGCATATTATAGACTATCACTAGGAAAATTATGACATGACAAATCCAGTACTGTGACTACATAGCAGCATCAGACAGAAAAAGCATTTGGTCTCAAATGATAGTTTAAAAACATAGAGTTAAAACTTGCAGCGATAATTGGATTTCTGTCCTTTTAAGCTGGAAGTACAATCCTTCAGGTTTCAAGCATCATGTCTTTGTCTCTGCAAGAATTAAATTCTGCCAGTCTTTTTTTGCTTTCAGATCATGCCTGTGCTGCAGTGTTTTTGATATCAAGTATATTTGCCTATCAGTTTTGTCTGRGTTTGAACACCTACTGTACTTCTCTGCAAGATCACTAGTTGGATACTGGAAAGAAAATACTGCTTAGTTTAGTAAGAGAAATKAAGAATATGGAGGGAAAAATGTTAAAACCATAGTATGCACAGAGGTGTTGCCATCTCTTACAGTAATGGTGCAATCTAGTTGGAGGCCAGTAGCTAACGGTGTCCCCCAGGGGTCAGTACTGAGTCCAATCTTGTTCAACTTACTCATCAATGACCTGCATGAAGGGACAGAGTGCACCTCAGMAAGTTTGCTGATGATACCAAGCTGTGAGGAGTGGCTGATACCCCAGAAGGCTGCACTGCCATTCAGAGAGACCTGGAGAGGCTGAAAAGTTGAACAGAGAGAAACCTCATGAAGTTCAACATAGGGAAGAGCAGGGTCCTGCACCTAGGGAGGAATAACTCCATGCACCAGTACAAGCTGGGGGCTGACCTACTGGAGAGCAGCTCTGCAGAGAAGGACCTGGGAGTGCTGGTTGACTATGAGCCAGCAATGTGCCCTTCTGGCTAGGAAGGCCAATGGTATCCTGGGGTGCATTAGGAAGAGTGTTGCCAAGAGGTCGAGGGAGGTGATGCTGCCCCTCTACTCAGCCCTGGGGAGGCCTCGTCTGGAGTACTGTGTCCAGTTCTGKGCTCCCCAGTACAWGAGAGRCATGGAGCTACTGGAGAGAGTCCAGTTTAGGGCTACGAAGATGATCAGAGGGCTGGAGCATCTGCCTTATGAGAAATRGCCAAGAGAGCTGGGCCTCTTTAGCCTGGAGAAGAGAAGACTGAGGGGGGATYTTATCAATGTCTACAAATACCTTAAGGGAATGTGYCAAGAGGAGTCAGGAGACTCATTTCAGTGGTGCCATGTGACAGGACAAGAGGCAATGGGCAAAAACTGAACCACAGGAAGTTCCACCCAAATATGAGGAGGAATTTCTTCCCTATGAGAGTGACTGAGCACTGGAAGAGGTTGCCCAGAGAGGTTGTGGAGTCTCCTTCTGTAGAGGTATTCAAAACTTGCCTGGATGAGATCCTGTCTAACATGCTGTAGATGCCCCTGCTTGAGCAGGGAAGTTGGACTGGATGATCTCCAGAGGTCTCTTCCAACCTCAACCATTCTGTGATTCTGTGTGACTGAGCCAGGTTTAACTTTATCAGAATCCTCTGCAGGGCCTRCGTTTCAGCCTCACCCTCTTAAATTATTAACATTTTCCTGGGAGAAAGTAACCTTTTAAATATTTTTCTTTTCTTTTGTGTTCCAGCCACTTCTGATTCTGGAATTGTTTCTAACATCCCATAGCAGTTTGCTGTGGGCTGACATAGGTTGAGCCAATTTTTCTACTTTGGATTCTTGCCCCTCCCAAATCATCTTAATAGATCAAAACAGTTCATTTCTACAGTAAATGTACTAGTAACCATGTCAATACACAGATTTCTTACTTAGATCTGTTGCAAACTTTCTTTAAAAGCTTTTTTCAGCCAACCAGCGAGGTGCTGAGCCAATCCATCTGCATAAATGAAAGCCGTTTACGAGCAGCTCTAAATTACACTGACTACCAGGAGTGCAAAGTTACCTTTAGCTGTAACTGAAAATTCCTAGATCCAGTCTTCCTACACCACAACTTAATCTGTTTACACTTTTGTTCAAAGGAACTGAAGCTGATGTGTAACTTTAGAAATTAYATTACAACAATAAACAAGAATGTATTTGCTCATCATAAAATATACCAGCACAGAATATACCACTCTCCAGCAACTAAGATGATATTAAGAGCACATCTCACTAAAATTGCACAGGAATTCAATTTTAATTAGCCTCTTGTCTGGCTACTCTTTCCCTTGCAGAAGAACCATTAAGTCTTAAAAGTCAATGCACCATTAAGATACCAACTTTGTACACCATAATATCTTCCCGACATTAGGGAACCCCAAGCAGTGGTGTCCTTCCACACCCAGGCAAAAAATTGTTTACAGAAGACAGACACGACTTTTAAGGAAAAACCTCAAGCACTTCCCTTAACACTTTCATTTTCCTGGATAATCTCCTTTCTAAATACTGACCCCAGCTAAGGCTACTTAAATTGTAGGATCTAACAGGKTCCCAAAAGGTAGATGGTGTTGATTTAAAATATTTTATTTGAAGTTCTCTTCTCTCTGCCCTGTCAAGGGGGTGGGAGTTGGACAGCTTGAGAGAGCATCTGGTGAATCAAAAGTCTTTAAGWGAAAATAAAGACTACAGACTTATGCTTCATTATTACAGTGATGCAATGTYAATAGCAAAATCAAATTACTAACTACATCTATTCATACCTTAATAAGAGCATTAGGAAAACAAAGCCATGAGAATATGGCACAATGATATTCACTAATGTTTCTTAAATATCACTGTCAAACTTCACCAGTTTACTGTAAAGAATTTAAACATAAAATAATGTAAAGTCTTCTGAGACTGTGAGCATCCCTATATTTTCCAAGAAATCAAAATGATTGATGAAAAAATCTCAAGCTATCCAAAATACAGATAATTCACCCTTTTAAATTTTAAAACCCTACTCTTYAGTATCTAACACTTTCATGAAATATAATCAAGTTATTCACAAACCAGTTTGACCATAATGCTTTACACTCCTGAAGAAAATAAGGACTAAGCTTCATTAGACTTAGACACAAAAAAATTCATTCACTATTAACATCTGTGGCAAACAGATCAAGATTAGTATCATAATTATTTCTTACAATGCACATTCTTCACTCCTACTTTTCATTTAARCATAAATGCTTAAAATCAACCTCAAGTTTGGATCTCACCATGCCCAGATCTGTACCCATGGACATGTCTATATTTGAACTTTTCAGCCTTCATATGTGCTTTTTTTAAGGCTTTTTATCATAGTTTTTGTKTTATGAGAATGTCTAGCACACTGCAATTAAAACAGAGAACCAGCAATGCTCATTCTCTATGTGTCTGGGGTTCCAGTGCAGGGAATAARGTCCAGATGCCCCAGACCTGTCAGGTCCTTTGTGATGTTAAATTCCCAGCTAATGAGGAAAGGAGGAGGTACTCCTTACATCTCAAATCAGAGCACAGACAGAATAGCTTTACAAGTTACAAGTGTAGTTTTAAGACAGGAACAGAATTTGGATGGTATCTTCCAGGCCCAGGGTATCCAATGCACATGTTCAGCCTCTGATTTTTTAACTTGGAATGTGACAACAATTGACTTAAACTAGCAGTTGGCAGGAGCTGAGCTGGCACTCAGTCATTCTTACTTTAGGTGCCTAGGTAGTGATTCAGTTATCTCAGTGATGTGAACTTACAAGCCCAAAAGCAAGAATGCCCTGGCTGAAATTAGAGTATTTTATCTAAAGTATTCCAACAGTTTTTATAGATTTAGGAATGCATACCAGTTGTAATGRTTTGGAATTTAATGTCAAATTGGTTTATTTTTTAAAGGAAAAGTGCATATAATCTAAGTTAGAAATCAATTTTGTTTTTTTTTTAACATTGATATTTATCCACTTGGGAAAGAAATAGTCTGATAATCAAMATTCAGATTTATTCCCTTGTCCCCCAAATACGCCTCAGGAGTAAATAGATTGATAGCAGCAACGCTGTTATCACACTTATTGCAGACAAGGAGATTAAAGCCCTTGCTACTGGGACTATCAACCTCAAAGGTACAGATAAAATTTTCCCTGGAGGCTACAGCCCTGGTTTTGAATGCCTCTCTTCAGATGGTACCAGCATYCCATCTTCTAGCACTTTGCTCAGTGCTTAGTAGCTTGGGGCTCATTACTGCTTTTCTCAAACTACATCAGCTGGAATCTTTTAAAGAACTTGTTGCTAATTATTTTTACTTTTACAAGTAGGCAGTCATGATGATCCAATATATGCCAGTTTATTTGAAGCAACAGCATTTCTATGAACTAAATAAATAGATGGCGGCAGCAGTGCTGAATGTACATGATGACTATATAATGATTGTCTAAATTTCCCTCAAAACAAATAAAGAAAGTATTTCCCTCCCAGGCAAATCAATCCAAAAACAAGCGAACAGAATGCTTAAGTGAGTCTATTCCATAAGCGAGATGAACTAGATTTAAAAGATTCAAAATTATTTTTGAACTGGTAAGGAGAAAGAATGATGAAATGGTCAGGCTCCTGGTTTTGTACAGACAGGTATAACAAAATATGGGGCTCTCCAGATAGGTGAAAGAACAGATTAGAGCTAAGCAACATAAAGTTCCAGTGGTCATTTAGAGGATCCATTGGCACACTCCATTGCTGCCCAGCTCTTTGCAAAGAGACATTAGGTCTTTGGTCTTAGATCTCAAAAATCATCCTAATACTCTGAATAACCAGGTATGTTCCTCTGAAGCTATCACAGTCCTTATATGTGGGATAACATAGTTAAGATGGAAGCTGACCAAGAGCAACTGGATAAACAATATTGCTTATATGTTCAGACTGAGAGCAGAGTCTGTATGCAAAGGTTGCTGTTGTCCTTCCCAAAGGAAGCTGTTTCCCAAATCTACCTCTGATAATAAATCTCTGTGTGAAATTCTTTCTGTCCAAATTATGCTCTCTTGTATTAAAAATACAAGATGGACACCACAGTATCTACTATAGATGACAGAACTGGTACATTACAATATAAACTTCCTTTCTTAATAAAGRTAGCTTTCACTTGAACATGTTCTGGGCAGCAGTACCTGGGGTAGTAAAAAACACATTTTGTTTGGTTTTAGAGGTAGCTATATGTTATTTGTTTCTCATGCAAATCCTACCCACCTTAACCTTTAGTAAGTAAAATTAGAATTTAGAACTGGCAGTTTTTAAAATATATCTGATTAAAGTGGTTCAACATAGTTCTTGTAAATTTTGCCTTGTGCCATTAGAGTGTTGACTAGATCTATCTGTTGGAGCATATTACAAACTTCTTGAGGCTAATATAGATGAACTAAGATGGTAAGCAGCATCTACCCTCAGAAACTTACTTCCTTCTCTGTTTCACTTTGCCTGTATTTTTTATTATTACTTAACACACGCACACTTAGATTTTCTGTGAGAGTAATGACTTCCTTAAAATTTATTTTTTCTAAAATATCACCTAATATCAAAAAGAAAAAAAAAGCCAACAGACACAACTAGCAATCTGTCTGAATGCAAAAATCAGATAAATGTTACCAGCGAGGTATTTAATTTTTTTGCCTGCATTTTTTGTCTTCAATTCAATGTAACTTCAAAAAAGTTTTATAACAGTATGAAACCCTTACTTACTAGTATAGCACTTATATAACTTCTGTATTATGATCTATCATCAGTTCCTAGTGGTAAATGTTGACTTTACAAGTATCTTTGAAAACAGCCCCTAACTTCAGTGTGCTTTAAAACATCTGTTTATGAATTGGGTAATAAGGATATTTTATCATAATTTCAAGCCAAACATACTCTCTCAAAGTTTKCAGCTCTTATGATACTAAGAAACCATGTGACCTTACTTATATTAAAGTAAATCATTATATACTTATCCATTTTTTATGTCCCGGATTCAAAATCTCTAATGACTATTACAACAAACAACAAGCTCTTGGCTAGGCCTCTCAAAATGCTTAAAGCTTTTGTATACACCCATAGTCACTAGCACAAAAACTTTAATATAAACAACAGGGACTTCAATATAGTCTGCTGCTTGTAAAACTGAAATCCAAAGTAAATCTTGTATTTTCTGGCAAATTAGTTTCAAAAGACTGCCACTAACAGAATAAAATCATACAATGCTTCAACTATGTAGCTTTATGTAAAGCTGACCTCACTGAGTGATCACAAACAACTTTTTGACACTGCACCATTAGTACTTTCTTTTACTTAAGCTATAATCTAGAGAAATAACAAGTTAATAAGACCTGAAAATGGATGCATGCTTATATGCTGCCCCTGCATTCACACCAATTTTTTATATTCTCTCTGCACACAATGTTACTTACAGTATAAAACTCTTTTGTAAGTACCCTAGCAAAAAAGAATGTAATGAAAACAACAGATCTGCTGRCTGCCATTTCAAATAAATCCTTTTGATGATCAGAAGACAGATTCCTTGTTCCTGTGAGTTAGAGCTAAGAATTCCTCTATTTTGTTCAATAGCTATGTGATGACAAAACACACATGGGTAGTTTCTTCATACTTTGGCATACATACGTAACTGATGTGACGGTGAGTTGTACCTCTGATCACTCATGTGGTCTCTTTTCAGCAGTTTCCCAAGTGCCAGGCTTAGCATCTACCCGTATCTCAGAGGAATCCTGAAATTCAGTCCACTTTTAGACAAATCCCCTCATAACATCATCACTTTCATCCTGCTGCTGTTTATCTGATCTGGTTTAGTCCCTCTTATAGCTGGAAGTTCATACAGGGGTTCAATAGCTCTACAGAGCTTTTTCTTTGAAAAAGTTATTTTTATTCAAGAATATATTAAAAGGACATTTGTAAAATACCAAAATGTATGTGCATTTTACATTAACTAAACCTAATAATTCCACCAAGACTTAATCCTGGCTTTTCTGCAAAGTGGGTGGTGGTCACTATGTCTGCAGACTCAGTCTCTGCCCTGATCTGAGGTATTTTCTCTTTTAATCCATTTCTATGGTTGCGCCAGGAAGCTGAATTTTTAATTTATGCATCCCTCTCTGGGATAAGAGGAAAAACAGTTGGGACAGACAAAAAGGGATACTAAGATGAACTAGACCTCCAGCTGCTGACCTGTGGAACACGAAGATAAGCAGTGGYGACCGGCACAATCTGAAACTATTAACTTTAGTCCATCAGACTAAAACAGCCCAGAACTTGTTAATTCTTATTACTTAATATAGCATCCATCCAACTGCAGCCAAATAAAGATAAACACATTAATCCAGAAAGTAGGATAGGATATCATCTCCCATATTCTTCAGAAATGGCAAGTACTATTTGAACTGCTTTATAATAAGGTGCCACCATATATTTATATAGTATATCATATATATGATATGATACATATAGTATATGATAAAATGACTCCATTTTAGATCATTTTTATTGCAATTGAATTACATTTATTTTTATTGCATTCTTACAAATATACATTTTTTAGATATTTTTGTGTTATATGTTTAAATATATAACTTTTAACCCCCCTAATGTTTAAGGATTTTATCAACCTCTCTTCTTGGAAATTTCAATATAGATTATGGGTATTTCTTTAACCTAATTATTTATGTACTTATAATTGTGTGTGGTACATGTAGGTATATATTGACAAACTAATTTTATCAAAATATGAACCAAAAGAGCAAGATACACTGTCAAATGGTAGGCTATTTGGTTTTGATTTTGTTTAATTGGGACATTTAATGCTCATTTTTACCCTACATATAGGCATCTCTGTCAAGTAAAAAGGCTCATTGTGTTATACAATGTACAGACATGTTAAGAAGTGAATTCCTCCTACACACAGTTTACAAGACTCAAGACAACAGGTGGATAAAAAACATGTTGTGTGTGGGTGTTCTGGAAAAAATGAGGTAACAACAAACCAAAGAGGTTAGTAAAAAAAAAAAGCAGTAGTCAGTTTGCCACCCACCTTTATGCCTAGTTGATTTCTCTTGTTTGGGATTTGAAAGACAGATCTAGAACCAAGCAAGGAAATGCATAAACACACTAGGAAAAAAAATGTAAAAAAATGATTCTTACTGAGCTAAGATAGCATCCCACAATGCTAAGYTTAGATACATTTTCCTTTATTCTGCTTCATGTCAGCCTGTGACTGATTTGTTTTAAAATCTTTTCTGACTATTGGCAACACACAGATGTGTGGGATGTGTGTATGCAGTGTATGTAGCCATATCACCTGGGGCAAAGTCACATGGGATTTGACAAGGCAAGCGGGCTTGGGGTTTGGCAATACTGCGGTGAGGAACCCACAGGATTGCTGCAAGAGCTAATGTTAGCAATTTGTTGTTCTCAGCGCTGCTACAGAAACTCTGAGGCCACCAAAAGCTGTGTGGTACTCTTCCAAAAATAATGGCCAGCTAATACAGTAAGCCCAAAGAGCAGCTGTCTAATCCCGTCTCTGCGTCTGAATGAGGTCATTTACTCAGGAGGAGCAGCGCAACGCTGAAGCTGGGAGCTTTGTGGTAGATGTCAGCGATGCTTGTGTGAGGAAGAGTTTGAAAAGGCACATGCAAAAGATGGAAGTCTGTGCACAGAAATGGGGGGTGATAGCTGAGCAAGCTGGCTGCGCTTTGCAGCCTGGAGGGCAGGACAAGCCAAGCAGTGTCAGCCAGCAGCAGCTGGAAAGGAAAGAAAACAGGCAGAACAAAGTGTAACCTGTATCCCTAAGCTTCTGAAAAGCGGCCTGCGGCCAGACATGAGATTTTTAGGGAAAAGAAAAGAGTGAAATGTATCAGGAGCCCARTATAAAGAGATTGTAAAAAATGAAGAAAGAAAAGAAAAAGGAAAGGGCAAGAAATCCCCCTTTCCAGCAGAGAAACAGAAGAGGCAGAACAACAATGAATGATCTAATTTCAAGTTACCCTGCTGCACTGATTCAGTTCTGTTACTTTGAATGGAGAAAGAAAAAATCAAAGGGTAAGAAATCTCCCTTTACTAGCTGAAAAATAGGAGAAGTGGAAAAACAGTGACCAAAATCTAATTTCAAGTTACTTTGCTGCATTGAATGTATTAATAGTTTGATTCAGTTCTGTTATTTTATGTATACATTTAAGCCTATGGTGTTGCTCTGCTCTCCCTTTTCATTCAAAATTTATTTCAAAGGATCAGTTTTTCTCTCAGGCATGTGCACATTACTGTCACTAAAGTGAAATGCGGTTGTGTATGGGCATCTGAGRGCAGGAAGACTAAAGTATTATATCTGATGCAAGATAAATTCAGAGGCAGTTATTATAGTGTTTTTAATGTCACAAAGGCTGACTTTACAGCTTGACCTTCCTTTCTGTTCTTTCTCATTATAAAAAAAGTATTAAAATAGGAAGGGATTACACCAAGATAAACAATATTCCAAAACAACCATACACCCATTCAATAAMTAATAAAAAATCTGACTCTCCACATGTATGCGCTCTACTCAGATTAAAATCAAATGACTATTAAGCAAAACAACCCTCAAAAATAACAACTGAAAAGATACTTGAAGGTATAATGGTAAACAAAATCTTTATTAAGAAGCTAATGAGATGAAAGTATTTTAGAAAGATTTCACCAAAAACCTAGAAAGTATACTAGACCTTGTAGAAGATAATTCCTCAGTCTTGGGGGGGGGGTGAAATCAGAAGATATTAAAGCTGGGAAATGAACAGTTCAAGAGATGCAGCTGTTTAACTCACGTAATATTACTTTTTCAGATGAAGGAAGTATGACTTCAATACAGTTACTTGACACAGTCTGGTGTGATCAAGTGAGAACCACAAATGAGCTAAACTTGCAAGTGCTTGGGAGTGAGAAAAACATGAACCATAGTGAGCAGAAAAAATCCCCCAGCTCCTTAAAACRAACAAAAAAATGGTATTGTCCCAACATAAAATTATCAATACTAAAATAATCCTCAGTGCTTATSAGGAATTGAAGTACCACAAGAACAGATCCCCAGATGTTGACCTTGCTGTAGCAGTTTGTGAAGTGAGCCGAATTGCTAGATGAAGCAGAGCACTTTCTGGGCACAGAGCAGCCTTGCAGAAATTCTCTCCCCCACGTTTCTCCAGAGGAGGCTTTGCTGCTACGCAGCTCTGCACTGTAAGGAGCACAATCTCTTTCTGAGATTACCGCAGCACATTGGCARCTTTACGTGTTAATGACATTTTCAGATATACTGTTTTAAAAGATAGTCCTGGAAATGTGTGAAATCATGCAAATGTATATTTGCTTCCAGGAAAAGTGAATGGATCCTTAATTTTTACCAATCTAGGTAAAAATTAGTTCTAGGGAGTTCAAACTATGTATTTAAAGGAATTGCCACTAAATTCAGATATGACCTTCTTATGTAAACAGTTAYTGTATTTGACCTTTGGGTTGTATAGATCCAGGCTGTTTCACTGAAATCAACACACTAATGACAACCGAGGATCTGGCTTGCTAAAGATTAAAGGTGGGTTATGTAAAAACAAAGTACCAGAAGATACCTCAATGCAGAATCATAACACTCCAAGCTAAAGTCCAATACCAAATTCACCATACGTCACAGGAACATGGCAGAGGATGGGACCACCTAATGCCGAGACTCCACCTTCCTGTTGTCACCTCC
The DNA here is from genome assembly GCF_003343005.1 of Rhea americana. Taxonomy (NCBI): domain Eukaryota; kingdom Metazoa; phylum Chordata; class Aves; order Rheiformes; family Rheidae; genus Rhea; species Rhea americana. The sequence goes on along the minus strand of NW_028186473.1, from coordinate 187,041 downwards.
AGACAAGTCAAAAGATCATCCTGTCTTCACAAACCCATACAACACAAACCAGAACAGACTTCCTGGTGCTCTACAACAAACTTTTAGCTTGCAGTAAAGACCAATAGCTAGAACTTTTTCCTTTTTTTCCCCTCTGAAATGAGTAACAGTAGGTATCTCCACAGATATACCTAAGAATACACTATCCTCAAAATTAGCTACAGTATTTCCATTTTTGTCTCTAATGTCCTTTAGTAATCTTCCTCTGTATATTTGAAAAAGGAAAAACAAAGTATGACTACTATTATTGTTCTAACTTGAGCCCATATTCCCACTACTCTAGTAATCCAGTTTCTATTTGGGATGTCATGCAACACTGACACCAAAGAAATCAGCAGATGGATTTAGAAGGACCATGCTGTGATCTCAGGCTGACATAGAACAAGCTATAAAAGGACTCTGTAAAGTCTAAAAATCAAGAAATAAAAATTAAAGCAACTCTTTATAATGTATATTTTTCAAACTATATATTAGTTTTTATGTAAGGTATATTTTTTAATGATGTCTGGCTTAACTATTAACTTGTATCCTTGCAAATAAGCTAATGTTGCCAACCCCTGTATTTTTCAGAAAATCATGGAATGACATGTACTCATAAAATTCAAACTGTAACTGCACCTAGTTTCTTATATTTGTAAATGCCGTCTAATTTTTGTACTTGATTCTCAGCTGAAAATTCTCCTGCATATTTCTAAGAACAGGCAGTTCAGATATTTCTATTCTAGTTATCAACTACACCACAAGAACTGAAATAGCATCAATTAAAATTGTCATTGACCTCTTACAGAGTGCAAATCACATAAGTGTCATTCTCCCAGTGTCCCAGCTGCTTTTTATACAACAGGATATATGATTTCTTCTGAACATTTGATAGAAAGATGAAGTTATCCAATGTTTCTAATTAAAAACAGTTTGTGTCCTACAGTGGATTTAACCACTTCATTAGATCAGTCATTACGGATCTCCTCACAGCTCTATTTTCTGTTGTAAGTTTTTTACTTACGGAATCTAATAAAATCAGCAAGAAGTTTAAATTTCATTCATATGCCAATATCACAGAGATGTGATTAAAAACCATTGCCACTACTCCATCTGCCACTGCTGTGAGYTGTCAGAGCACCTAGCGGGTATGTACTCAGAATGCTAAGAAGTTTCTTGCAAATTAATGTGCTCTGAACAGAGCACGTCTCTGTTTTCTAGATACTAGTTTCAACTCTGCACTTCTTTTACAACTTCTTGCACTGCTCTTTCTCAACCCTAGGAATTTAGCTGCACTCTGTTCCAGCCCATAACCAGCACCTATAAGGGAGTGAAATGCTTCCCCCTTCTTTTGGGGAATGCTGCCAATACACTTCCTCGCCTTTTCAGATATGAGTATCCTTCTGCATGTCTATGTTTTGTTCCATTTAGACCAGTGTAAATGTTAGACTCTTTCTGCTGATGTGTATGCATGCAGAATTAATAGACTTCATCTATTACAAAAAGATGTTGGCAGGATTTTTTTTGGCAGCGGACAGAATAAGCACATAACTCCCTTAGTAGCTCAGTTACCCTGGTTGCCAGTCAGATTCAATATTGGCCTCAAGGTGCTTCCTCTTGACCCTTAAAACCCTGGGGAATGCTGATCCAAGCTGCCTGTCCGATGCAGCAATCCCTTCACCTTCCTGAGTGCCAAGGAGGCTTGGCTCAGCCCTCTCTCACACCAGTACGCATACAAATGGGCCCAGCTAACTAGTGACTTCACCACATCTAGGACCTTTCTCCTGCAGAAATGTTCCACCTGCCGTGATCACCAATGTTACTCTTTCAGAAGTATGTGACAGTCATACACTGATAATAACCGCCTGATAATAATTCACATTATTGGATGAAAGGATTAAAAATAGTGAGGTCTCCTCAGTGGGTAAATTAACTCACATAATCTACCTTTATTTCAATCCAGTAAAATTTTCAATAAGTAAATCACAGTTGTATGCAATATACAGTTCAAGGAGAATGATTAATTATTCTTTCGACCCTGATATCTATGAATAAAACATAAGCACTCCTGTTTGGTTATGCACCAGCTAAAAGGTTTTGATTCTGCAAGTGCTTGGGTACACGTGTTCATCTTTATAGTCTTAAGCTGCCCTATTCAGTAACCAAAACTGTCTTTAGTAGGTAGGCATTTCCAGGACACTACCTAAAAGCAAGATTTATATATAAAAAAAAAATTGCTCTAAGAAAATTAGATTATATTCTGAAAACAAACACATTTAAAACAAAGCATATCCAGCTTTTTTTTGAAGGGAGGACTAGATGATGTTAAATAAGCAGTGGTTATCTGAATATTCTTCCAACCTATGACTCTTTTAGGCCTTTGTAGCACTTGACTCAATATTGCCAGTAGTAATGAAACATAATGAGTGACAGTTTGCCTTTCTAGTAAGTAATAAATGCATCTGCAAAACAACTGTATGAAAATACATAGTAACAACTGCATATCAGAATATTATTTTAAGCATGAAGCTCAAACTAATTGAAAAGACTGTTTAAACAATAATCAATAAATGTATTTTTATATATATTCTTTTTTTTATCTTTGCAGGGAATAGTCACATCAGTCTTCTCACAAAAAAAGTTTTCATAGATAAGAATTTTAAGTTTCCTCTCAAACTTCAGCTTCCTTGTAAAAATTCAGCTTTTCCAAAAATCACCTCTTGGGAAAAATCTTACTAACACTGTTCCCAGAGTCATACATCATTATGTTGGAATGGAGGGCACTGCTTGTGTTTTTAAAATCCTTGCTATACTTAACAAACAACTGATACACCCCTGCATTGCAGGCTTATTTCAGGGCATTAAAAGACAACACCAAATGAGAAAGCTGATCCTGGCCTCTTTTCATCTTACTGGAAAGTCTGGCTCAACTCCAATCTTCCCTCAGTTTAGCTCTATGCTACTAGTTAACAAATTACTTGTCAGTGTAAGAAAAAAAAAATTCAACTACTTTACCTTTCCGAGATCATTTTCCTTGAGGTCTGTTTCCTAGTGTTATTCTGTGTGAGAGAGCTTTCTGTGACAGTCCCATGTTAACACAAAACGAATGTCGAAAGAACCACAGGATATACCTTCAGTGTGATTGCTGTTACAGCTTTTGCTACAAATACGCAATTACTTTTCTCATAGTAAAAGAAGGTGTGGTTTGCTTGCACTTGTCAGAGGCTCTGTAGGAGTTTTCACAACAGAGAATCAACAGTGCTTTTATTTTAGCAACAAGAGCTGTTCAACTGATGGTATTTAAGGAATGAGGTCACGCATTCAAGCTGTTTAGATACAACAGTGTTCAAAGATGTCAGTCAGGCTCCGAGTAGATAAAAAGTGCATCAGCTTATCAGCCAGGCACTTCTAGTGCTGGTGCGCTGCTCACGTTTAGTAGCGCCAGGCTGGAAGGTGAACTCCTCCCAGCAAGAAAGGATGGTTTTAAAGCTCCTTTACACAACAGCAGAGTTAGAAAATACGGATTGCAAGACCTGATGCATGAGTCTGTGAATGTCTTCATTTGAATGGTTCAAGAAAAAACAACGCATGTATCTTAGTAGTTTTTCTCTGTATTAAGAAAGATCTCTTAAGATATATTAAGTAAGACAAATATTGTAGCAGAAAGTCCTAGGGAACAAAATACATTTCATCTACTGTATTGGTGAAGGTTTTACGGTAGTGGAAGCTACTAATCTGACTTTAGAACTTTATCCAGATATACTTGACTAAGATGGAAGATCTGGTCCAAGAATTTCAATGGCAGAATATATTTGAGTGTTCCAATCCAGCCACAGAAAGACCAAATTCTATTGCTTAAAGTATATCATTTTGTAAAAAAACTGGGGCTAACAGCTGACAGTCTGACATTAGTTGGTATGAATGTTGGTATGACTGTAATAGAAATTTTCTTGATTACAGCTAGACCTCATTCTTTTGTAAGGAAAATCCCCAAATGGCTGATCTATTGGATCAGTTAAGTGTCCAAATCTGATCTACTATAAGCAATTCAGCTGGAATCAATAGAATTGTAAACACTGATATCAGATTTGATTTGGCCCACAGCCTTTACAATAAATTTATTTAAGTTTAAAAAGTTCTCCCTTTTTCTAAATACAAGTAACATGTTTACATAGACACGTTTATTGGAAAAATGTAAATTTATCCAATAAATGTAAAGATTGCAACAGTGATAAGATTTATAACTTAGTTTAATTTATACAATTTCATGTTTACACAGAAGCCAAAGATATCCTACAAGCCTCACATGTACATGTGAGTAATTTTCACTCAAGGAAATGAGCCTGTGTTGCTTAATGGTGATACTAATGTGCATAAAGAATTGGCTCCAAAGACAGGACCTGAATTCCAAGAATTAGCTCTGAGAATCTGCTGAAACTCCTGCTCCCATTATTCTGTATATGCCCAAGGGACTGCAGAATTAGTCCTAGTATGCCACAAATCCCAGAATAATTAGGTATAATTGAAAGACATCACACCTTCAAACTTTCCCAGACTTGCTTAACATTTGTTTTGTTAAAGAGGGAGAAAAAAAGATGGATGGGTAAAAATCTTTTAATACAGACTGAATTCATAAGTCAGGCTTCCTGCATGATACAATCTTTCAATTATTTGTATACATTATTTTAACATCAAGCAGCAAGTTACAAAGAAAACTGTGACACTGAATTTCTACTAAACAAAACTAACAATTCCTCCTACTTCCCCACTTCTCAACCTGAATAGCAGTTATCTTAACTATATGATATTCAAGATTTATCACTAGACAGAAAGAAGAAATATGAAATGTTCAACTGTAGAAACAATCAGTGAAAAGTACTGACTCTTCTGCTTCTGTTTGAACTTCCCCATGGCAGAAGCTGATGCAGAGATGCACAGAGCACTTATTAATGAGCATGCATGTTAGCACTGGTTCTTTGCACAGATTTCACAGAGGAAGGCTGAAGAGAGTGAGCCAGTGCTTTAGTTAGTGCAAGCTGTCACAGCCACATCACCCACGTTAGCCTACATCTCCTGATGACTCTCCCACTTACAGCCTGGGCTGAAGCAGACTGTTCCTGAACCATTTTGGTCCTGCTTTTCTCCAGATAGGAAGGCACACAGCTGGGGCAACACTGGACATCTCTAGGCCCTGAGTCCCCTCTAAGGGAGACTAGAAACACTTCCCATGGTTTGTATCTCAGCTGACTGCTGAGGTTTCCACAGCAGCTTGCAGTCTGGGTTGACCTGAATCCTGACGGTGGAAGGCATTGAAGCAGGGGAGTAAACAATGACTCTCCGTAAAAGATAAGAGMGCAGGTCTGACCTCCAACACCTTCTCAATAGCTTTGTGACATTACACACTGGAGCAACGCTGCTGAGATATGACAGGTCAGAGATGACAAAGGTTACAGAACACAGTTTTTAGTGTAATTCAAGCCATAGCACAGAGACTAAGACCTGAGATACTGCTTTCTTACATTCACCCAAACTGCCTTTTTGCAATTCTTGCAGAATTGCATCAGTGCTGGAAATGTGTTTTTCAAGTCGTACTGTACTGCATTATTAAACAGCATCAATACTACATTAATAAGGATTCCTATGACCATAAATCTCCCTTTAAACTTTTGACCAAAACTCTCTTGTCTACCCAATACAGTAAAACATCTGAATAGCCTTCCAGACAAATTAAACCTGTATTAAGTTTCCATTAAGCAGTTTTCAATCAAGGTGATTCACTTCCATTACAACCATTTTGTAGCATACTAAGAACATTTTACCACATTATTATTTCATGATATCAAGCTACTGGGTGATCCACCTTATTTGAATGTCTTCCTTCAGGACTGAACAGCATTGGCACAGTTATTTCACATGTGTGCTTCAGAAAATCTGCTATTGCTCCTTACAGATGGAGTTCAAACAGAAATGAATGATTGGGTATTTTCTGGTTATTTATCAGATATACTAGCAATTATATTATGAAATAAATAGAGGAGAATAGTTCTAATTTTCTATTATTCAAGGTGTATTATAATTCTGTTACACACTGTGCTTACTTTTAGCCAGATCCTCAGCTAAACTAAACCAGCAAATCTCCATTATTTTAATTAATCTATGTCATTTAGTCCACCTGAACATAACTACCTTCATGATTTTCCTATACTTTTATGCTTACACACGTAATAYGCTTGTTTCTTGTGGAGAAATAGAACTACTAAGCATAAATGCAAACAGACCAAAGTCCAAAAGACTGAGCTTGGAACGGCCTCACCATTTTTCTATTACTGCATTGACATCACACATCAGCTTTAAATAGAATTACCCCCAAACTGGAATATCTACTCTCACATTTCATCTTTCCCTATGACAGCCACAGCTTGTGACTGAGCCTTCTCCAGGAGATCTCTCAAAATGGTTTCAGGGAATCAATTTAGCACAGTCACACAATAATGCTGAGTAACTCTGATCCCCATCAGGCATCACTTCTGTTGCTGCCATTTCTGAGTCATTACTTTTTATGAGGAAGAAGCCTCCTTTGCTAGCTCAAACTTTCTTTGCTATACCAATGCTGAGTTCAAAGTACACGTGGCAAATTCTCACAGTAAAACAAAATGTCCAAGTAAGTTCCTGTAAGGAAGGAATGATAGTCCATCCCTCACCATTACTCAGAAGAAAACTTCTGTCTTCTTCCCATTTCTTTTCTTTATACATAAGTCAAATTCTTTTTATAAGACATACATCCAAATCCTCAAAAAGTAAACTTTCTGAAAAGCAACTTTGAACCTCACTGCAGCACTCTCTGCCTTCTCTTCCTTAGGTCCTCATAATTTTCATTTTTTCCTCTATAGATATCTTCCTCTTGCTATGCTTGTTTCCTTCAAACAACTTTTAATCCACTATGGTTTTTAAACAAAAACATRTGCACTTTAATTTTTGGCATTAGTGATAAAATCCATTGTTTGATGGATAAGAAGACACACAACATTGGGATGACAGCAAATCTTTCCTCCAGCCTTACACACAGATTTTTCAAAGCCATTTTAAGAATCTCTAATCAAAAGCCACAGACGTCTTCTTCTTGTCCTATCATTCCCCTAAGATTTTACATCTCCCTCAGCACTTTGTCCAATTCTTCTACTCTCCCCACACCAGTTGGGCTTTGGGTAACTTTTCTACAAGTCTCAAAGTCCCGTGTGCTCTCCGTTCATTTCCCTTTGTCAAACGCTGACCCCACAAATCTTTCCTCAGCTCTCCTCCTCGTTGCAGCTCGGGTAGCTTGACTTTGCCATCTTATAGATACATAAAAGGCATTATTCAAAACCATTATGTGTTTTACTGTTATTTCTGGCTTATTTTTAGAGTAGTCAACAGCARTAGCAATTTTCTATCTGTTACTTATTTTGTGAATACAAAATTAATCTCCATATATTGCCAGGTTAACCCAAGTCAATATATTGTTTATTTTAAGACTGTGAATTTCTTATTCATCATCAAGAGAGATGATAATGAAGAGTCATGCTGCTCTCTCTATATAGTCCATTTTTAAGACTACAACAAATACCAGTGTATTCTTAATCCATAAGGTCATATTGCAGTTTGGGACAAATCCAGCATCTGACATAAAATCGTAGACAAAAGCCAGACTGCTTTGGGCAACAAACACTGACAGCAGAATAAATGCCTTGCTCTGTAAGCATAAAGATACACAATGTATTCTCTTTCAGTGAGACTGATTTAAAACATTTTCATCTAGCAGACTGAGGCCAAGGATGGGAGTTGAAGCTCTGTTCTTCGGAAGAGGGAAGGAATATGGAGTGAGAACGGTCTGTTTAGCCTGCCAGGTCAGGAAGAAGAGAGCACCTCAGTTACAGGGAAGCAAGCACTGCTCGACAACAAGAAGGTATCAGTGTTCTGTGCTCCAGGCCAGGTCTGTAGGGCCACCAAAGACAGCAACAACAAAAACAGTCCAGAGAAGTCACACCTTTATGGAAAGGAGAAGGAAGGGAAGATGTCCACATCTCTCCTACAAGCATGGCATTTTGTGCTACACAAACTTTTAGATGTCACTCCTCCTATATATTGGCCTATGTAAGGATATAAGTCCTTTATGTATAGACCAATGAAGTCTATACATATTGGTCTTATGTATGGASCAATGAAGTCTTCAAATTGTAAACACTAGCCTCTGATTCCTTTATAGCAAGGACATCATCATCATAAACCCATGTAAGAGGGAACATAAGCCAAGGAAGAAGCAGCTATAAGAAAAATTTTCAGCTCCGAAAATACCTAGTCATCCTCTGCCGGCTGCTGAAATTACTTTTTTTTTCTCAACGAACCTAAGTGATGGCTCGCAATGCTGGCAAACCAACAGATAAGTTTTCTATACTGATAGTTCTTTAAAACTTCATACATCTGAGAGAGTCTGAGGAACTGATCAATACTGAATTGTTTGCCAGTGGAAATTCCCTCTCACTTCCAGTGTGCTCAGAGTTAATTGCTTCCTTGTGAATCAGACCATATTTCTTTGGACTGAGATTCAAACTGGCAATAAGCTTATCATAGACCATTAACAAATGTAATGTTTTTGTTAAAAAGTTTTACTCTGTACCAACATATCTTGCAGCCCCAAGAAATATGCCAGGTAAGGTTGTCTCTGAATACTTCAGATGCACTATCTAAGCAAAAAAAAATAGCTTAAATTATGTATACACTTGCCCTTCTTTTAAAGTAGGTCTCCCTTTTCCATCCCTATTGTCCTTTACTTTATTTCACCCACCAAAGCATATTTCTAAAACCAGTGTGGAAACCATACTGAATCTGCTACACAGTCTCTACTTTCTACTACATACAAGATCACAATAAGAGATCGTGATCTTCTAAAATTACTTAATTTAGTTTTCTGTGCAAACAGCCTCTGCAAACATGCTATCAGTCTTTTAACCAGTACTATGTGAGACACAAGGACTAGTTAAAGGTTCAGTTATGCCTTCCTGATACAGCTGTCATGATGGAAATATATTTGCCTCTGATAAAAATAGAGATTTTTACAAAACAGGAGATTACCAGGTTACACAAGCCTCAAACTTCTGCTGAGCCAGCACAATGAAACCAACATCTTTGCCGATCAGGAAAACAATACCAAATTTGTTTGTGGAAAATTTCTCAGACTACTGTGCTCTGTAAAAAACCCTTTATTTACTATATAAACATATCTGTGAATGAAAAGATAAAATAAAACCTACATATTTGTAATCGATAACTTGTTAAAATATTTTCCTTGAATTACATTTAAAATATTCCAAAGAACAAATAATTGTCATTTCTCTCCAATATTCCCCTAAAGTCATTCTTTACATCTCTTCAGAAGCCATTATGTCAAGTATCACTACAAAGACATTACAGAACTTTGAGTAGACTATTTTTCCCGGTGATTTTTTAATAGCATTTTGTGTTTGCTGGGTGGTGGTTCAGCTAGCCTTTTCTTCACCTTCCTAGTTGTACTACAGTGACGTTTGAAAATCCTGAGAAAATGAGGGTTCCATATTTATTAGTGTCTATAAATTGAAAAGACAAAATTTCCATTCGTGGTTACTCAGAAAGTTAAGATCTAGCTAATATTGCAGTTACAAAGGAGATAATAATTCAGTCTTTGGAAGGGGAAAAGGTTCACCATAAATTCCTGTGCAAATACTATCTCAAGATTAACTCATTACACACAGGTTACTTAGATTACAGCAATCTGAGCTCAAACATGGTTTCACCTTTTCCACAAGTACTTATTCTTTGTAAAGTAAATGTATTTTCTAATTCAGAATCTTGAAGTATGTACATCAGAAAATATGTATCCAATCACATGATTTAAAAGCAAAATAAAGCACACCAGATAAAAACTCTGTTGAATGACCCCCCACACTGCCCACCTGAACATCACTGCAGGACATATACAGTAGACAGATATCTAGGGAAGAAAAACAAGAGCAAGAACTGATCGTTAGGAGTAGTACTTAAGTGTGCGAACTGTCTGTGGGTACAAGGCGACACAGTAGCAGCAAGAGAACACAACCAACTGCTCAGTTCGAGGGTCTGTCTGCCCAACAGCAGACACTCAGCTACAACTATGAACAGGGCACACACCTGCAATATTTCGGGGTGTACTCACACAGGCTCTGATTTATTTTCAGCTGAGGCAGTTTTCTGAGCCTGCTGCAGCTTCTCTATGGCAACAATAGATCTTTTTCCAGCTACCACGCTGCACAGGGAAAGTATCCCTTGAAGCTCTCCTTCAGAGCTCCAATCACCTCTTAAATTCTCTTCCAGATTAAACTTGTGTGCATCAAGGAGGAGAGAAAAATAAGATATCTCATCCCCATCCTTTGAGCAAGCTCAGAATAAACATACTGCTCCCAAAACAGCAAAGGCAAACTGTAGTAGCAGTTTCTTCTCACATTAGTGTACTCAACTGGCTGAATAACCGATTTCTCTCTGTCTCTTCCATATGCACAGTTCATTCAATGGGATTCAGTCATCTGACCAAAGATAAATGTCTATATCTGTATCGTCAATGGCCAGAAATATTTACTTTAAGGCCTGAAAATTTTAATCTCGAAGCAGATGCCCTAGAAGAAACCATTTCTCTCTACTGATTAGAAAAGGAGCTTAGGATGATTAGCTCACACACATGTATTTTATTTTGACTAAGACAAATGCCACCCAAAAAATATCTTCAGAGTCTTTTTTTTTTTTTTTCCTATTTTTCTTTCAGACTTCTCCTGCTTCTCCACCTGTTCTGCAAGCACAGAAAGTAAGTGAAATGTGAGAAGGATTCTCCATGGAAAACTTAACTCACTCTGACAGTGAGTCAGAGTCTCCTGGTTCTTCACCCTGGTTCTTTAAAGGCGTGTGCCTCATACTGCACATCAATGTGTCCAGTGGGAAGGACATCACTGTGCTGCTTGGGGCCCTTTGTTTTGAGGAATTAAAGTTTAACACTATTTAAGTAGTCTCTGCCTTCTCTCTTTCACTGTAGCATAGCAGTATAACCACGCTAGGCTTTTGGAGAAGCTGATGACTGCAACTCTTTGGGGACTCTACATACTTCAAACAAATCTCATGTCTTCTCAGGACATACAGCTTTGAAAAAAGCTTGTTTGTATAAACACGGCTTTCTTTGCCTGCCTTACAGCCTCCCTGAGGTAAAGATATGCTAGCAATATGGACAGCAGGATTTTTATTTCTACTTAAATGATACATTTTGGAGGGGGGGGTCCTATATAGGTCCTATATATATTCATACAGCTTATGAATTTTTCTCATTCTTTTTCAGGACTCCAAAATTTAAATATTACTTTAGCACACTTCCTACAAACACTGTGACACAGCATATTCCAAGCTCTCTGCAAACAGAGTGCAGACCAGGCACATCAAGGGACTCACTTGGAGGATTTTTCCTTACAGTTGCAATTTGCTTGCCAACCATGAAGGATGAACTGAAAATTTACATTTCTTAACCTTATCAACAAAAAAGCTATTTGTTTTATATATTCTAGTGTTGAATATCTGGAAATCTGAAACCTTCTGAAAATGCAGAGGGTGGGCTAAAACGATGCAGGAAATGTGAGGTTTTGCAGTCACTTCTCTCTGGATGAAGCTTACACAGCTTATGACTGTGCACCCACAGATGCAGCTGCTGAACAGGAGTCAGGTAATCAAAAAGACTGCAGAAACCGAATGCCCAGAGCTAGGCAGGTCACAAGTGATGAAGCTACCCACATTTTGTTATTGGCTTAGGGATGAAAAGCACTGCAGCGATTTTTTCTCCTAGATAGTCCTGTAAGAAATCTCACTTGGTAACTGAGAGGTCTCCTTGCTACTTCTTGGTCTCATGCTGTCACAATGCAAAGAGCTGAAGACAAACCTAACAGATAATGACTAAGCATCTAAAAAGATACTGTGGTGATTATCCAGCTGAAATGCAGCAGCTACAGAAAATCCTTTTACAGCCTGTCAAGGATAGGTGAAAGACAGAAAGAAAGAAAGAAAAATCACAAAGGAGGTATTTGTCATCTTTTTTCCTGTGTAGTCATTAGAGCCCATTAAACCCAGCTACGAGTCACATATTAAGGCCAGAAGACCCCTGTGGATACAATGGAGTCATCTAATGTCACAGTAGTCTGTGCACTGTGTCTGCATAGCAATACCATGCTTCTGCTTCATTGTCGTGAATATCTTTAATTAGGGATCTTGAACCAGCTGTGCCTTCTTGGGTTGTGTCTTGCAAGGTGTCACTGCATCGATGCTAATATAGCCAGTGCATTACTCTCATGCTGTCTGACTAAGCAGTTTTTAGCTGAGAAGATACTCTGTTATTTCACCACTGAGACCAATTTTTCTTTTCAGATATAACTCTGCAGTCTTAGCATTTCCTAGTTGGGGCTATACCTCTAAAATCTGAAGGTAGGACTAGCCCTTAATGAGTGAACAGCTTAGCAAGGAATCCACAACTAAGCCTATTTCTTTTTTTTCCTTTTTTTTCTTTTCTTTCTTTTTTCTTTTTTTTCATCCTGACGACAGGACAAAACAAAAGTACAGAAAATAGAATGTTAAAGATACTACTGGGTCAAATTCTGTTCTCAGTAAAACATTCATATAGCAAGAGAAGTCCTGAAAACTTACTACAGTGATTCTGGAGCTAGAACTACACAGCAAAATAGAATTTTTCTCAKTTTTTGTATCTCTAATAATAAAATTACTTTTCAAGGGTATACAGAGATACTCAATAACTTTGAGTCAGGTATTTCTGGATAAAAGACTGTGTAGTATTTTAAACAATAATCCCACATACTGTAATTTTAATATAATAATGACTGATGCTTTGGACTATAATTCYAGATTGCACTTACACTGGCTTTTTATTCATCATTTAAGAATACAGGAGTCAAGCCTTCAAAAAATTTCCTGACATAAAAGAATATATTAACTCATGAAAGGCTGACTGTTAGGGTGGGAAATAGAATGGCACAAAGTAACTTTTTGCATGTATGGAAATGGTATGTCAAACTCTAGCATGCTGACTACAGATGTCTCCCTCTTTATATTCTGCACACATTCAGCTCTATACTGCATGAGTTGTTTTTGTTTGCAGATGACAGAGTCTCTCAGCAATGTAATAATGTGAAGTAGAAACAGTATGTGTCAATAAGAACAAAGTAAAAAGTCAGTCTTCATTTCCTTTCACTACCTGGTAGTTTTTCTTTCGTGCATTTCCCCTACTATGCTTTTTGCCTGTAAATTACCCAGTAATTTTTCAAAGTTTGTCTTAGCTGCATTCCTGATGCAGAGACAAAACTGCTCAAAAATAAAAGGGGACATAAAGGGCATAAATGTAAGTACACAGATAAAAAGATTCTGCTTCACATGCAACTACAAACTATGTATAAACAGATCTAGGTCCTAGTCTTTATTATGGGGCAAACTCAGACCTGAGGTAGCTGTAGATCTATTGGTAAGTAGAACCGCAAGTTTAAGTCTAATATTCATCCCATCTGGGTATTACAGGTGCTTCAGCATAATCATACCAATTTCATATCTGACCAAGAGCGGATAAGTTAAAAAGGACTGTAATAATCAGTTTTAGGGTTCTGGGAATATTTATACTAAAAACTCATTGAAATCATTTTTTTTAATTGTTATGTTTCAGAGTAAAACCATTGGTCCCTCTGACAATATTTGATTCTAAATAGCATTCCCTAATACAGATGTCATCACATTAATTAGCCTGTGAGTGAAGCCCCCTTACTGCTTCTTCCTGGTCGCTGAAATGAATTCTCTTTTGCATCAAGTCTCATATTGATGGGCAATGAGGTGAACTACAAATAAATGACCCAAAATAGCCAACTCTCTGTCATTTACAGAGCTCTTCTTCAGCATAGGAGAAGCAAGAGCAACTTTGAGACTCTTCTCTTCTGGGAGGGTTCAGCAACCTATCTAACCCCTATATTCACTTTCCAGCTCTAGTTTTGCATGTGGAAGCTGAAACTATGTGGAAAACAGTATCATCAACAACTCCTCACTGCTCAGTTTGGTTTCCCCTCTAGCAGCTTATCTTGGAGAGGGAAAGAGATTTGCTGTTGGACACTCTTCTGCCTTCACAAAAGGCGTACGGGAGAAGGAAGTAATTCATGGTTCAATTTCATTAATTCCCAGCAGGCTTACGTCCTGCATACTGTCAATCCAGTCCTGAATATTTATATCACTACCAGTGATATAACAGACTGTGTTCTTTCACAAACTGCCAGCTAAAGTGATTTCTCAGAGCCAGGCAGCTGCTGTTCTCCTCTGCCCTTTCCAAGGGTTCAACTTCAATCACTAGATAAAGAAAGATCAGGCAAAACAAGGGGAAAATTTTCATGTCGTCTTAAATCTTGAAACAAGAGAACAGCCAGATTCATCCACAGTTATAAGGATCAAGGGCATAAGAAGCAACAAATTTTTTGGATCCAAGATCTCTTGGAAGAGGAGTTACATTAGGAGGCTCTATAGAAATAACACTAATGTTTTTGTAGCTAAGTCTGAAAAGGGTGATTGGAGCACCACAACAGAAACAAAGATGACATCTAGCTGGTTGCATGCCTACCAGCTTGAAGACATCAAATAATCTGCCTGATAGTGGAGGTGATAATTTCAAAATAATACAGGAGCTATAACTCAACACTTCCAACACATTGGATGTCACCCTGATTATTCATCTAACTTGTTACACACGTGACTAAAGAAACTGTGACGGAAATTCCTCTTGTCAGTGTCATTCTTCTATTCTGTCATCTGTTAAATTGCCATAAGACCAGATGGGGTAAGTGTCAAAGTTTCAAATCTGTAACATCTGTCCTATCCTTTCTTAGTAGGAAGTGGAAATAGAAAAATTTACTTGTAGTTCTTGAAAAAGTTTTCTTGTAAAGAGTCGCAGACTTACTCCATAGGCTAATTCAGCCAGCTTGCAGTACGCAGCCAGAATCAATTTTTCATAATGCTTTGTTCCCCAAGATTTCCTCTAATTGAGGCAACTTACTGATCCAAGTTAGTTCAATTTTACTTTCATAAATTATCTTCCTAAATTTTTATGGAAAATGCATAACTTCCTCATGCTCTGAAGAAGCAAGATTCTCCTTAGAAATACCAAATATAGATCTTTGCATTATAATTTTTATTTCTATCCTAGGCTGTCATGAGGTTTTAAGGTGCGTCAGATACAAGGATATTATCTTGCAAAGAAAAATACATTTTCAGGTAAGTATATATTCATTTTTCTGTTCTTTAGCATAATCCACAAACTCATGACAATGGTGTTTTCATAGCAGTGAGACTCTGAAGTGAAAATAGGATCATATTTCAAAAATGATCATTGAACAAATGGAGATTACTATATATGTTCTTTATTGTTCCCTGGATATTGAAAAATACGTCATTTAGCTAAAACTGAATGACTAATGTGTGGACTTTGTTAGACTTACATCATATAGTGCAGAACAGGCTTCCTATAGTTACACTGAAAATAAAGAAGAATGAGAAAGATGACTTCTAGGGTTCTAGTATCTTCCTCCATATCCACCAAGCTTCGTTCCAGCTGGGAACACTGAGTTATCCCTGCAAGCCAGTATTTCCCTCTGCCACAACCAGCTAGACTCCTCTCTTCCAAGATGCAACAGAAAACTTCACTGAAGAAAGAAGGCTCATGGTCCTCTCTGCATTAAGTGCCCTAGGACTCCGAGGCTGTGTGCCTGCCATTCAGATCATCTCTATGTCCTGCTATAGCAAGCTGCAATCCAGGCACTGACTGGTAACAGCATAACTATGTTCCATTAGGACAAGAGTTCTGTTCCTGTACATGATATTTATTTAGCTTTTTGGTTATCATCATCTGTTATGAGACCTAATATCTGCTAGACTTCACCCCCAGCCCAGGCCTGTGATGGACTGCTTTGGCAGCCTGCATGTGTATTGGTACATATTTGCAATACACATACATAAGTATGGCCTATGAGCCATATCACTGTATGCACACTTTGGGTATCTGTCTAGAGCAATAACAAGAAAAAATGTTGTGGAAAAGAAAAAAAAATGTTTTCATAAGCCAATATTAAGTTAGCTGTCCTCGAAAAGGCTGTAGGACCTTGTTTAGATCAGGTATAATCAAGATTAGGAAAAGATAATAGCTACTAACCATAGAACAAAACATGAGCCCTGTTCCAAGTGGTAAAAAGAGAAGTCTAGAAGATAAACCTTACTTTGTTCCTGTTTCTGATGCAAAAGACAGAATGGCAATGAGTTGCAGTCACAGCTAGATGATGCATGACTTCATTTATTCATATTGCAGCCTTCTCTGAGGTTATCAAGACTGAGAGGAGACAAAATGTTTCTGCATATTCTAGCACAGCTCTGCAGGCTCTGCACCTGAACAAAACAGTTCTGCAAAGCTTGAGGCTTCTTTATTCAGAAAACACACTGATGTGTGAGGGATAGGTACTACAGAAACTCTCAAGTAGACAGGTGGAACGTAACAGAATTGGAAACTATTTGTTCCAAAGAGCTGTAAAGATGCTTTAGCAAATTTGGCCAAGCTAACTTCAGAGTGAGTGGTTAAAAACCCAAAAAGCAGATTCCAACAATACTACTTTTCCAGTCCCCAGTGTCTTCTAGCATAAGCAACAGAGCAGGTTTAGGTTGCTGCTTCTTTTATGCAAGGGAAAGATCAATGTTATTCTTGTGCTACCAAACTACAGAACAGCTTCTGCAAGCCAAAGAGGAAGAAAGCTGCAGTCACATGCAGAGTCACACAGATGAAGTCATACACTGGCATAACAGCAAGTGTTGTCAGTTGTCAAAGGCCATCTGTAGCCAGCAGACTTAAACTGTCATCCTGGAAAAAGATSCAAACAAGCCTAATGGGAGAATGCATTATCCTCTCCCTGGCATTCAATGAATAAAGCTTGTTCCCTGAACAGATACAGAAAACAAATGACTACATTCTCTTTTTTCTTTTTAAAAGAAAATTATTATTTTTTGACAGTTAATATATTTTCAAAATGACAGGAAAAATAGGAAGAACCAGAGAGAACTCTAGAACTGAGGAGTTGCTTGTGAACTGCTGGCTGTGCATACTCATTTGCTGCTACAGGGAGAGAGGGAGGCTTCATWGTCTGTTCTGCAGTATGGATTTACATACTCTTGCTTTAAACCATTTAGGGGTTTGCTGTGTGAGCTCTTCACACTATTTATGCACTTTCTTTCTGTATTCATTTGTTTTGAGTTTTCCAGCACCAAGCACAATGTGGACATTGCTAAAAAAAGATACCAAATAAGAGATCCATTCCTTGCAGCAAGAAATGGATACACTCTTCAATGCACTGATGCATTGAACATTCCTGAGGGAAAGTACAGCGATGGCTCGCAGTACACTTTGTGTATCTTCCAGAGGGTGTCAGATCTCCAGACCAACCTGTAACTGAAGACAGGAGACCTGGTTGGGGAGAGGTATACATTTCAGGGTGTGTAGGCCACAATAATGCAAGAAAGGAAATATTCCTGTGCTGTACTCTAGGAGGCAATGATAAATGTGTTTGGCTCTAGTGCAGGCAGGGGCCAAATAAGAAGAGCACTGAAAACTGAAAAATGAGTCTTGGGATCTGTGCCTGGTACTGATGCAAATGAAGGTGAAACTATACAAACAGTAACACAATCAGACCATTCATCATTCCTTCATTAGCAGCTTTTCTTTGCAACACCACCACCAATCCCCCCCCCCTTTTTTTATGAACGACTGACTAAGAGGATTTAAGAGAAAGCCTAATTGGTGAGTGTACAGTATGCACACTGTTTGTAAGACTATTTGTTATGCAAACAACATAGCCCTGAATCCATAGGTGATGTTAATGTAATTCAATTTACATAGCCTGTGTAATAAAGAAACAGAGTATATGATACAGAATCTCAACTTATGGCAGTACAGTTGCCTGCTATGAACAGAGAGGCTTCCAGCCACAGTGCTAAACAGATATACAAACTCTATACTCCAGATGAAATCAAAAACCTGTTATCTTGCTTAGACTTACAGTTAGGGTCAGATTACACATCAAACTTGCAAATTAAATATAGGCGCTAGCCTTGTTTGCTCACATGAACATATTTACTGCTAGTGAAAAATGATGCAATTATTATAAATTATTTTGCATTCCACTAGCAGAATGAAAGAGTCTTCAGAGTTCTAGTCACCTGGCTGATCTACCATTAAGGCTGTGTTTACATAAGTGAAATATATGTATATATATTACTCTCTGGRCTCATAGAATTCCATGTTACTACAGCTGCCTACCACTCTCCATTAAAAAAACAAAACAAAACAAAAACAAAAACAACCCCCCCAAAACTTAACCTCAGCTGCACATAAGCCTTTGAGCCAAAATTTTTCATGCCTTGGCTGAATATTTTGGAGAACATTTCAGCAAAAAGTGATTCAGCTGTTTCCAAGAAATAAGAGAAAAAAAAGATATTAACATGATCATGACAAAAAAAAAAAAAAAAAAAAAAATGGAGCTAGAGGCTTTTTAAATACCTTTTTTGTATTAAGTAGCATGTAACTTGTGAGGTACCCATCTTGCTGTCTCTGAAAAGAAATTACTAACTTATAATCCTCAGGAAAACACCTAACTCATATGTACTTCATAGACATTTTTTTAATTTGATGCTATTAAATTTCTAAAGATCCCTATGTCTTTTTCAGCTCTGTCTGTAACTAGACTGGGCAGGCAGTGTCTCCTTGCAGAAAGGGAGCTCACAAGCACTTTCATCTGTAATTGCTGAACCCAGATGCTAGAAGGCCAGGCGTGGAAACTGAGGGCAGGGAGTCCATCTGTCTTGCTCACAATAACCTCTTCCTCAGTGCATAGCACGGACAAGCCAGCAGTTTCCTTCAAAATGCACAGGGATGTTGGATTGACATGAGGACAGTATGAGGGAAACGAGCAAAATGGAGCAAGATGTCTCGTCTGCACAGCAACAGGTAGCTGCCACTTCAGTACTGCACTTGAGCTGGTCCAGCTCAAGTGACAGCAGAAAGAAACAGCCACCCCGCAAGCAACACTTACATTACAGGGTGACTGGAAAAGCAGGGTGGCTGGAKTAGTATCTGATGGTCTGCAGCCTGTGTCCCCAGTGTATTACAAGTTTTAACTTCAACAACATTCAGGCTCCAACCTCTCCATCCTTGCTGACAGGCCAACTTGATCAAGCTAAAAATACTTCAAACTGGAGTCTAGGTTTTACATGAGTAGCAAACAGAAGCAAAGTAGAGAAGACCAGAGACAAAAGAGGAAGAAAAAGCTGTAACTGGGAGCTGGGAGAGTTTTGGAGGTGGCACCAAGGTAAGCTAACACCAGCAAGCAACAAAGCCAGAACTGGTGAGAGTTGAAACCTGGATCTTAAGAGGGAAATTTAACACAAGAACAAACTGAGAATAAACTGATCAGGGGAAAACATAGACTGAGGAGGAGCTGAGGAGTTAGAGGGAGGCAGGGACTGACTGGACAAGGAATCAAGGACTAGAAGTAGAATGGGAAGGAGAGAAGGAGCAGAGTAGCATGGAGGTATGGGGAAGAAACTTATCTGGCCTCTTCATGCGTGTACCTGATGGCACAGACATTCACGTGCACACAGACTCTTCTCTCCTTTCCTGTTGCCCAGCAGCTTTTCAGCTTCCTTCAATGCACAAGGTAGATTTGGGGGATGAATGAGGTAAATAAGTAGAGGAGGAAGCTGTTCGGTGACAAAGATAGTATGTAACCTAATGCTTAAAAGACAGGCATGGTCAATAACATGCTTTAAGAGATCAGAATAAATAGCAATTTATTTCTGAAACATCCTTCTTTTTAGATCCTTGATTTCACACCTTAAACTGGAGTTTTAACATCACTTTTTGGAATTATATAAAGAAATGGCAGGGATTACCTGGTTGTTGGCTTGTTTTGTTTTAGTCTTTAATGTGGAATCTACATGGTTTGAAGGATCAGTTTGGTTATTATGCTCCAAATACTCTGGGTTATATTTATTCCCAGCAAAAGGAGATGACCAGGGACAAACTGGGGATCAAAATCACAATGTACCGTTTCTCAAAAAGCATTGCCAGGTCACCCACAATGATCATAGGTGGGTACTTTAGGTAGCACAGCTTGGGTCTTAATTTTCCTTTTTATTCCAACCATAATATTTGTAACAGTTTAGGCATCACACTGACCAACCTGTTTATCTAGGACATGATGGTGCTAGCAAGAATGCCGCACTCAGTTTCCAGTTTCTAGGGAGGGAGCAGGGGGACAAGGAGTAATGCAGAGGTAAGGTGTGTTCAGCTCAGGCTCTTTGGAGGAGCGCCTTGTATCATGCCTGGATACCATCTCTGGACTGACAGAGTAGCACTAATGCAATTCAAAATATGCTTACATGTCAACAGAAACAGCATCCTGCAGAAGCAGGATCAAGTGAAATTAATATTTAGCAAAGTGCAGGAATATCAATAACCAATCAATGATGTGAAGAATTGCTCCAGAAGAAATAAAACAGCAGCAGAAATATCATTCAAGTCTATGCATGCATAAGAAGAAACAAAAGAAACTCAAGACAAAAAGGGATTAAGCTTTGGAAGCAGACCAACCGCCAAGGATTCTTTGGATTTGAGGTCAACCCAGACATTGGCTGCATTGCAGAAATGGTATCTGAATGGATCAGAATAAATGCAGATTTCAGCATGGAGTGTCTGAGTCTGAACGCTAGCCAGTCCTGTTCTTGATTTGACTTACACTTAACCCTAGTCTGAGTCTGAATAGCACTTCTTCAAATCATAGCTAATCAATAACAATCTCTAAAGTATGCACTACCTTATTACAATAGATACAGTTCAGACACTGACAGTAGGAGATAGACGAATGCAGAGAAGAAAACTGACTTTGAGATTATGATGCATTCCTAACTTAGGCAATGTGTGCCCAGATCTTACAGACAGCTGCTAATATGGATGAAAATAAGTAGCAAGATATGCCATGAAATCATCTTCTAAGATTGCTCTAATATTGCTTGAGTGAGTGGGATTCATCGCCACAAAAAATATCAACTGCTTTTTTTTTTTTCCACTGAGGATGAGGAAGTCAGCTCCTGATTAAAATGGATTAAAAACAATTACTGAATGTGTTCCTTCATGCAAGATTCCTTCCAATTCCAGACACTGCCCTGAACTGACTTTTATCTAGAAAGGGAAAATAAAAGACTATTCTTTAGTAATAAAAGGCTGCCCTTTGTGTGATAAGGTCAGAAACAGGTAATACACAAACAACTTCCAGAGTTTGCTAGAAATACTACAATAATTATAGACCTGATCCAAAGCCTGCTCATGTGTATGGAAAGATCTCCTTAATAGACTTTGCTTTGATCTTGAGTTCAGGCCCTAAGAAAGAAATACTGGTCATGAGAGTTTGTGGTATCTAACCATTGCTCTCGACAATAAACAAAATGGTCAAAATAGCATGTATCTAAACTCTTGATAAAAAAATGATTTCCTGGTAGTACTGTCTGGCAACTCCAATGGATTTTACTATTTGAAAAATTATTTGGTAACTGTTTTTTATCTGAAATAAAATCATTCAGAAGAAACAGCTAATGTCCATAACATTTTGACCTGAATGCTAAACAATGTCATTAAGCCTAAATGTAGTGAACTCCAGTAATTGCCTTCTGCTGGATCTGTACTAAGGTATGTGAGTTTCCCAAAATCCATAGTCAAGTACCAATAAATTAACAAAGGAGATAGAAATTTAGTTACAACTGGAGGTTATCTGAGACATCTGAGCCAAACCTAAAAGTAGGAGTGGCGGTTTAAAGACAAACAGTTTCAAACATTCACAAGCTATTCTTCCAGAACAACTTTTCAGCTTCCATGGAATTAATTCCTTCCAGTCAGAAGCTAGGAATCCAAAACAACAGGAATCAAAACTGTAGAACCCAATTTAAGTAAACCATCTATGATGTTCCTAAGATGTAAACAATTTCAAATGGAAAGTTTTGATTTTTGATTTGTCCTAGCTAAAATTATCACAACAGATATTTGGTAACCAGGATTTATTCAGACTCCATTTTTACATGAAGACAACCTGCCTTCAGAACAATTTAAAATGCACAGTTGCTGAACCTGTTTAAGCATGATTCAGAATGAAACATGAACTGCATAGTAGCAAGACATAGTCCTTACTCTAAAATTTTACAGAGTAAGGTCTTCATATTTAATTATTCATATATATCCCATATGATTTCAAGAAAACTAAGGCAACAACCAATATGTAAGTGACCACACTAGGGCCTAAAAAGACACAAAACAGGATCTGGAACAGAACAGGGTGGTGAACTCTGGGATAATCCAGCTCACTTCCTCCATGACTCAAGTCCTCTCAGACTGGAACTATATATGTGGTATGATGTCTCTTTTGTAAAAAGAGGAGACAGGAGAGATCACGGACCAGGGGCAGTCCTTAACCATGATGAGGTGCAATTCTCAGAAGGAGATACTTCTGAGGAACAATGACCTCCCAGTAAGCTTCAGATGGGAATACCAAAGGACTGATGATGGCCTGCAGAAAAGTGAAGTAGCTTGTCTGTCTTTGTTCTGTATGCTGGGTTTGATCTTAAAAAAAGACAAGCCCTATGCAAAGGAAATATAGGATCCTGCATACTTTTTTCTGAAGGATTTGTCCACCACTTTGCAAGGTGAGGCACACATACACAGTGACCAAGAATCATCAAAAGCATGTCTTGCTAATTCCATATTTGTTTTTGGATGCAAGTTATTCTTAAACTTCAAAGGCTACAGATCTATTATTTCAAGTTTGTTCTTTTCTATTATTTTCTTAAGTGAAACTTGCCCATATTTTGAAGAAGATTATTTACAAACAAGTCTTCATGAATAAGATAAAACAGGTCACAAAGAAAACTAGTGAATATTTTTGACAGGCTTTTAAGCAGTAAACAGCATCAACACATACATTTGTGAGTGAAGAACATGGCCATATTTACTCTTCGAATTAAGAGGCAGCACTAAAGCACAAGCAAACTTAACTGGATTTAAAACTGGATGCCTAATTAAACCCCACAGACTACATCAAGAGAATTAAAATCATTTTTTTTTCTCATCTAGCATTCTCAGGAACTTGATTTAGTAATATTAAATGAATTACTGCTATTTTTCTGCAGTTTCAGCATCTCTTTTAGAAGGAGAATGGATACAAGACATGATCATCCTCGATTTTAGCATGCTTAGTTGCTGATATTAGTGCAGCCCTTAAAAAATTAAAGGCATTCTATAGAAGCTACTAGTCTCACCTAACTTCACCAGTTATTCACAACTGATAAAGCTTTTCCTATGGCATACATAGCATTATCCCTAGATTAAAAAAAGGAAAACCAGAACTAGATCCTTAAAGAAGCCTGAGAAAAAACATAGAGAGACTAAACTAGTTTTAAATGAGTCTGGCTTATGCAAGTGAGACCCAGAAGCACTCTAGCTAGAGCAGTTCTGAAGAGAGTCTGCCATAGGCTGATTTTCCCTGTTTCTTGACAATCTAATTTGGAGACAGTTTGAATACTTACAAGCTACATTGCAATCTCCCGTGCAGACATGTCCTGAGGGAAAAAATCAGTGACTGAACAAAGCCCATGTATTCAGTCTAGTCATCAGGACCAAGTTTAAGAACACATTCGAGGGAATCTGCAATCTAGATCAAACTGCCTCGTGATTTATTTTTCCTTTTTAGAACAGTATTTTCAGATGCTGCTGCTCAGAAAAGAAACAAAAGAACAGTAACAGAACTACATCTCACTTTCCTCTCCAAAGAAGTATACCACTGACATCCCTCCCCAATTCATTATCAATATAAGCCAGCAGTTTTCAGTGTTTACCCTACAATTTTTCCATTAAAAGTCTCATAACATATGTAGACAGCTCTACAGTCTACATGAACCACTGATATAAACTGTCTACAACTAGAGATGGCCAAACCAGAAATGTGGCACTCATTCTTAAGCTCTTGGACTAGTTCAGATGCAAATTTCAATGTCAGAATTTGGTTCTATATTTTTCTGCGTTTTCTAAATCCATATTGGTTTTATTAGTTTATTTCAGGGAGACTAACTGTGGCCAGACATCATCCAACCTATCAACAGTTCCTATTTCTATCCTTAAAAATATTAATAAAAAAACAACTTAGCTGTTCTTTAGCAAGTTGTCCTTGTTGAAGAATGAATACTAAAAACTAACAGATAATTTTTGTCACTATTATATGCCTCAGGAGCTCCTAGCCAGTGGCCAAGACGATGCATCTGCAGAAAAGATCTCCTTTAGACTGGATGTGAGTTTGCAAGAGGAAAATTATATTAAGGTAAAGGCATAAGATGACAGTCATATTGATGTACTGAAAAGGAAGAAAAAGAGTATTATCTCAGGTGCCTAAGAGCTTGCCATTTGTGTTAGTTACCCAGCACTGCAACAGAAGGGCCTAGTAACTCAGGCACAGTATGAGATATTTCTGGAAACCAAAATGTATCCATGTATTCGCACTATATCAGAGCTAACAAGTCTAAAGATATCCCCCATTCCCTGGATGAGGAATAGTTTGAATAGTTTGATGTATATAATTCGTGAAAAATATGAGCTATAGTCTTTTCCTACTCTTTTTTTATACCTTTTTCTATCTATGGATAAATGGAAACTTCATTAATGGGCAAAGTGAAAGCTTTTCTATTTTGTCAAAAAGCCTGTCGCTAGTGATGTCAAGCCAGAATATATACCAAATGTCCAGATTGGGGGGAAAAAAACAAAACAAAACAAAAAGAACACACACACACGGGACTCATACAGACCTTCAAATTTAAACAGTCCCTAAATTAAGATCCAAATTAGAAATTTTCTTTTAGGTCCATCTGTATTGCTGAAAGAACTGCTATGTAGTTACATACATAGATTTATCCTCGCTTGAAAAGCCATAGTTCAAAAAGAAGCATGAACATCTAGAATCACACTCAAACCATTGCTTTTGGCAAGTGAACTTCAGCATCACACACAGGTAGAACTGCAGCAGCAATTRCTGAAAATCATAACTATTATCCTCACATTTGACTCTTACATTAAATGAAAAACTGCTAATAATTGGTTATATTACTTGTGACTGAAAATGAGATTAAGCCAAATGAATACAGAGGAGCAAAATTTCAAATGAACTTCCATTTACAGGTAAAGTCATTTTGAAATTTCAGTTTAAGTGAATCATGGATGGAATTCTTT
This sequence comes from Rhea americana, assembly GCF_003343005.1. Lineage (NCBI taxonomy): Eukaryota > Metazoa > Chordata > Aves > Rheiformes > Rheidae > Rhea > Rhea americana. Next base: position 161,615 of record NW_028186473.1, on the reverse strand, counting down.
CGTGGCCATATTGGGAATTATGGAAAGACTAGAAGTAAAGAGTCTAATATCTACCTGTTTATTTCACGTGAACATAGTTTACCGAAGGAAAAGGATGCCATTGTCAACGTATGTGCAATGTCAAGCACAACAATGCTTGACTTACCTTACCTGGGTACTCTTAGTCTATTATAATAAAGATTAAGAGAGATTTCTATAGGAAACAAAACTAACTCAACACTATTGAAAGTCTTATTCTTCTAGTTTYTTCAAAGACAGATGCAAGTATTAATCTACTTTTACATAAGGGAGAATGGTGACAGAGACAGATCACTTAGTTAAGTGTCCACAGAAAACCTGACGGCACAATCCCAGGTTAAAACTTTGTTCATAAATCAAGTAAATGTATTTGGTGTTTATCTCTGTCTTTATCTTAGGAAACACGATCAACTACACAGGTATGTTTGGAAATTTCTGCTTCTCTTTATTTTAGGGTTCAACAGTTGTGAACTGATGCACCTAACTGGGCAAAGAACAGCCATGGCAATCAGAGGTTCTAAAATGTAAATATGTTTTAAACAAGAAAGGATCACCAAGTCTACAGAGGCACAGCATTTTACACAGGGTCCAAGCAATGTTTATATCCACTGACCTCAGGAGAGAAACACACACAGACTTAGTACCTGAGGAAGTCATGCTTGTAAACGATGTTTCATTTTCTCTAATAGCAAATCAAGATTAGTATTTACTTCAGAGACCTATTGCAAGGATTGCATAATGTTAACAGAATGCTCTGAGCATGATATATGCCTAGTATTATTAAATGTGCAGATGTACCTGCAGAGAAAGAACTCATTAATTCTAATTCCTATTCCTGTTAGTCTAGAAATATTAGCATATAATTATTAGTTTCTAAATATTCTGGCTTTCTTTTTTTTTTCTTTTTTTTTTTTTTTTTTTTTTTTTTTTATTTTTATTTTGGGATATCAGATGACATCTGTTCTCCTGTATGCTCCTCAACCAATGTGTTACAATAACCTCAGTTACCTAACAGGAAATGTCCAGGCTTCAGCAAGAATGCTTTCTGCAAGCCTTCAGGTGGGAGCTGAGAAATTTCTTCTCAATAAAGCTCAGTGAAGAAATCTTCAAGGTGACAAGGCAGTTCAGAATGAACCATTCTAAAAATGAAAAACAAAACCAATGCATGTGTGTACACAAACACACTGTATGGCAATAATAAATGTATTTCAAGACTGTATTATGGTGCTTATCATAGAACAATAGGCCAAGCAGAGAAATACCCAAGGGTGAGGTACTGTAAAGGTATTGGTAACTAATTGCAGTCTGATATAAAGAAATCCAAAGGAACGTGTGTATTGTTTTTCCCCTAAAAAGCATGCTGGTTGAAGAAACAATGAACTTTCTCTTTTTTGATGTATTCTCTTTGCTGGAAGTTTAGCGATCAGTTCATTCTCCATAAAATCAAAGTCTAGAAGTACTAAAAGACTTGCAAAAATGAACACATACATCTTAGAGACAGAAACAGCTCACATGGCACAAACACTGCTTCCCTAGTGAGAACAGAGGAAGACCACATGTTGTTCTGTACAGTGACATACAGAGACCAGAAATCTAGTGTATGTTTCCTCAAACTGTAGCTCATCTAGGGGCAAAATCTTCTATCAGCTTAAATCTCTAACCCTGCCTCTGTCACATCTGATAACTGGAAAACCTGACAAAGGAAAACCTTATTTTACCAGAAAGAAATAAGAAGAAGCATGTGCAAATAAAGCACAGCAGTATTCTGCCAATATTCCTTCACATATTCCATAAAAGGAAATTAYATGTACCAATTTTATACTTTCAATCCAACATTGGATTTATACTACATTTAAAAAACAGTAAATAGTATATTGAATACTGCAGTACGTTGATGACAGCATGTTTTAGGCAACGTGTGTTCAATGCATCATGCAAGAATATATCTATGGGATTAATGAAGGGTATTTGTGCTACTCTGTCACAGTGAAGCTGTTGGCATAAATGAGATCATCTCCTAATGACACAGACAGCGTAATGCTAAAAGGTTTCATAAGCTATTTGGCAAGAGACAGAGAGAATAGATTCAACTGCTAAAGTTTGGTCACTGACATTTTGCCCTTTGTTACCAATATTCTTATCTTTCTCCACAGAAGCCTGTGTGTTGGACAGTGCATACTGTCAGACCATTTGTTTCTAGTTATGCTGGCATACAACAGCCCTATTTGACAAATAAATTTATTTCCCAGAAATACCTTAATCTGTTGCTATTTAAGCTTTAACTGAATATATCTTTAGGGCACTAAGTAACATGCAATAATTACATGTTCTGACTATACTCCACACCCATTATTTAGAAAATATACCATAATTTAAAAAAAAAAAAAAAAAGGTATGCAAAGTAAATACCTGTCAGAGCCTCACTCTGTGGAAGGTATTCCCATTGAACTCAATAACAAATTTCTGAAATGATCAAGCAGAACACACTGCCCTAGAAAATAAACTGCTTAAAAGCCAGATTTTGTATCTTGACAAATTGCAATTACAAAAAAGTATTTAGTATTTAATCTAAGGGCCCACAATTCTATTTCCAGTCGTGTTGACACTTCAAAGTACACAGAATATACCAGAGAAAGGACATCTGAATAGATCTGTGAAGACACATTGTCTATGTTGAAACAGCTGAAAAGAAAGACAGGGAAAAAAGGAAGAAAAAGAAAGCTGTCAATTAAATAAAAGCCAATATAAATACTGTGTTTTTGCAAAAACTGAGAGAGACCAGACAGTTTTTCAGCATCCTTCATGATGAATAGGGCAGAGCACTATTACCAGTTCTCTGCTCCCCCAAAGAATGTTATCTAATCAATTTTTAATCCCTGTGCATGTTTCACCTAAGAGATGAGAACAAGAGAAGAAAGCTCCCACTTCTATGCATCGGATGTTTTCTCTCTCCACTGTTCACAAGAGTAAAAAGATGGTTGAACACTTTTGCAAAAGATGACTAAGCAAGAAGATTCATTMCTGACATACCTTCACCATTTTACCCACCCCAGTAACTATTTACTTGCAGTTAACTGGCCTTCTGTAAGGCTTTGTAAAGGTTTTGTTTACCATACATGTTTGTTTCAGGCAAGTCACCACTTGTGAGGTAAAGCTATATCTAGAACAAGGGATTGAAGAGATTTTTTTTTTCCCTCCTGCCATGGGCAGTATCTTCTGGAATTCTGCAGTGCTGCAAACCGTCTCCTTCCTACAGACATTCTCCAAGCAATTTCATTTCTCACACATAGCAATGGGTGATTGTCAGTTTGATGTGTTACTTGTTGTTTTATTAATTAATTTAGGAAAGACCTTCTAGGCTGAGCTTCATAAGAGCTGTATGTAAGACAAAATTCAGGTAATGCACAAAAGGAAATGATACTCAGTCCCACTAACTCTAGATTCTACACTTGATATTCTAGGGCGCCATCTGCCGGCACTTTATTATTATTATCCGTATTTTTACATCTATAAAGACATTAAATGCTTTGATATGTCAAAGCTGAATATTTCCTTCTGAAATGCTAGTAAACTTTCTATCTTCTTCTAGAGAAAGAAGTATGCTCACCTACAACTTTCAGCAAAGGTTGGGAACACAGCTCTCTCCAGCTCTTTTCCACTGCTGCACGCAGCAGCTTCAGGTTGGGTCAAGAAAGCCCACTCAGCACAGATCACAACACCTTTCACAGGTGAAGAAATTCTGGGTAGCATCTTGAATTCTCATTACAACCTGCTAATCTGCAGCTAACCACCTTTTCCTTTGCACTAGAGGTGCAAAAGTCAGTATTGTCTATCTCCATGTTCAAAAGTTACTGTAGACTGCAAAACCCACCAGATTAAAAACAAAATAGAATATGGTAGTATACCTTTTCTCTCTCACTGTGAGTGCCACATGCATACAGGAACTGCAGTGCTACCAGTCTATGAAATAGGGAGAGTATGTGACCCAGCCATGCTGTTTGTAATGCCCCTGAAAAAAATGAAAATCAAATTGTCCATTTTTCTGCAGTATGATATTGTAAGGTGCAGAGCTCCTAACATCTCTGAAGAACAGTGAATATTATTACACTCTACTACCCACTCATCAGAACAGTTGCTAGCCAGTGGTCGTGGACATATCACATCAGCTCCAACATTAGCTTTGACCTTTTCAATTTTGACATGTGTGCTGGCCACAACAGAGGAGGGTAGTGCAAATGCCTCAGGGCCCAGAGCCCACAAAAGTCCAGGCTTCAGCTAGCTAGATGAGATAAGAAGATGGTAAGCAGTAGGGGCTGAACTGGAAGCCCCCTTTCACTGTCCACTCCAAACAACTCCACCACAACGACTGTTCCATTTTGGCCAACTCTGCTCCTTCTGGAGTTCCAAGAACGTCACAGGGACGGGAAGACAATTGCCATGGAGTTTCTTGTCTCTTTGGAGAAAGCTTTAGATATTCTTCACTCTCCAATCCCTAGGCCCAGAGAGAGGAGTAAAACCTCACTCTTCAGAGAATGAAGCAGAGAAAAACGGGGCAGAGCTGACAGAGGCTGCTCCTTCTTCCCATCAGAACAATTACTCCAGTTGAGAAAGCAGGAGAAAGTTGCATCCATCACCTACAGAAGTTCCAGTTCACATCTCCAGCTTGGCAGTTGGACTGAAGACTTCTATCTTTGTATGCTTACTCTCAAGTACAATCTTCAAATAATATTTACTGTATTTTTTTCTATTGTGAAATATTATTTCAAATAATGCCTTATGCCATTGTTCCAGCGTCTCTCTCAGTCAACCTCACAAACTAAGCCATAGGCTTAAGTTTTCTAACACTAACAGCAAGTCATCACAACAGCTGAACATGGTCTTTAGTCATATTATCAAATACTACAATACATTGTGCCTATTTATATTGCTATTATTAATCTCTCATATGTCCAACATATTTAGACAACAGTTGGTCCTAATCTGCAAAGTGTCRGTCTTGACTATGAATATGCATCTAAGTCTGAAGTCATTCTGACCAGCAGTGAAGATGGTGACTCATCTTCTTAATAGAAGCTAAAATCCTATATTGTGTCAAGATCTGTACTCAAAACTATTGATCCCCATTCATCTGCAGCTCAGAAACACTTGTGTATGAGATTTCAGTTCACGCCTATTTCTAGTTTAGGCATATCCTCTCTTTACATATGGTGGTACAACATACTATGTCCTGGAGACAGCAAACTTCTTTATACAGGTCTCTGCCACTCAAAACCCAATAGAGTCAATATCTGTAAAAGTTAGATATTCCCATTAGACTCAAGAGGAGTAAGTCATTATTTACATGTGACAAATAGAATCTAAGTTTATAAATGTATGAATCAAGAAGAGAATTTTCAGAAGCATTTTAACTGTTTCTGAATCATGAGAAGACATGGAAAGCTGCTCCTCTTCAAACAAAACTTCTGCCACAAGTGTGCTCTGGAATGAGGAAGAAATTCAGTTCTAAAATTCTCTGCCAGAGACAAAAAACAGTTTGGAACCACTCGCTACTGAAAAATATAACCACATTTCTACAATGGCAGCTATGAAGACAAATAAGTATACTCACTAAAAAGAAAATATAGGTATTTTAAATAGCTGAGCTATTAAACTACTGAAGGATTAATACCCTGTCAAACATGTTTTTTTGAAAAGGATCAGCTCTAAGAATAACTAAAATCACCACTCTAAGTATCTCAGTGGAAAGTGGATTTAGACATATGCAAATAATGAGGGATGTGTATGTGTAAATCTGCATAAGAATATTTATGCACATATTTGGTGCTGAAGGAAAACTCTGAATATAATCCTGCTATTCAAATATTGCATGAGCAGCTGCCAATTCCTGATTGTACTTCAAATTCCAGTCTTGAATACAACYGTTGGGATTCAAATTCATGCAGCATTACTTGGCTGCGAATCTAATTCAAGATGTGGACCTGCCACAAATGTGAGGAGAGCAATACCGGCTCAGATGTGCATGACACAGTATGATGATTGTGCATCACTAATGTTTACACATATAAAATACTTAGCAAATCGTTAGTCATCTTTTTCATCTTCTGTCAAATGCCATTTTAAATATCCTATGTGAAAGTTTGTTTTTCCCATATGAAAGTTTGGAAATAATATTAAACTTGCCCTTTCTCTCTCCTCCTTATTTGCTTCCATCTGAACCTTATCTTCCAGCTTCTCTTTCTGCATTTTCTTTTCAGTGCAGGCATCTTTTCCCTCCTTATACGCAATACATGCTCCCACTCCTCTCTTCTCTTATTGAACTACCCATTCTGTCAGGAAACAAAACAAAAGTCAGTACTTATGTATCTGATTATGTGAAAGTTATTTTTTGTGGAATAATCTCCCACATTAATTGAGCAAAATTGCAGCTCTTCATCAAATACGAGATCCCAGGTGCTCTGCCATAGGACATTAAACACCAAGGTACAAGTGCCTTAGATTCCAAGCACAGAATCACCATCCCTTTGGGCAGYCCTTGTCTCCTGTTCTTCCCATAGCACTCTCATTGCAGAGTTTCTTTACACTCCCTTCCAAATAACTTGTAACTAAATTTCTTCCCTTCTGCCAAGTTTCCACTTACCTTACTACTTTCTATTCTGAGCTAATCAAATGTAGTTACTCCTCTTATAGACGCTATACTCCTCACTCCAAAGTACTTTCTCTGCTGGGAATGATACAGGAAGAAATAAGCCAACTAACCTTTTCAAAAGATGGATCTTAAATGAGGAGACAAGGTATATTTTGCAGTGTAAAAACTTGAATGAGTATCAGTTCTGAGGCAGTAGCAAAACCACTTTCATCAGTATATGGCAGCAGCCTTCGGGAGCGCTGCATGGCCTAGCCCAAACACTGTTAACAAGTCTCCTCCTGTTGCTGCCATTTCCTCTTGGAATGGAAAATAAAACACACAGAAGGAGATTATGATTTCTGTAACCATGCTGCACAAGAGCCCCAGTTAGGAATGAGACTTAATTTGTATAGTTCTATACATAGAATAATAAAAGACAGTCAGTGCTCCAAGGAATTTGCAGATAAGAGACAACATATGGAAACTACAAGGGAAACAAAGAGATGATATTGGCCAACATGACAAATAGTAATCATACAGTTGTGATCAAGCTTTTTGTAGATACTACTGTAAGAATTCATATCAGAACAATAAAAAAATGACTAGGAAAACAAACAGGTTTATCCAAAAAATATAATTCATAGCAATTAAAATGTAAAATGTAAACACCAATAGAAACTTTGACTGCAATGCAATTTTTTAAAAAATAAAATGCTTCTTTTTCATATGGACCGTGACAGACATAAAACTTTTTTGCACAAACCAGCTAACCAAGAACAGCAAAATATATCTGAAGGAAAACTAGATTCTCTGAGGTGTGATGAAAATAAGAGTTCAGACAATCAGTACTAATTGATTAGAAATTGTACTTGCAAAGACAAATCACAATGAAGTCTGCATAATATTCACATTTTATTACTTATTAAATAAATAACAGCAATCAAGACAAATGACAAGGAAGGCAAAATGTTTAGAACTAGGAAACATTTTTTTCCCCAGTAAATTTAAAAGAAATTTTAGTAACAAGTTCTCATATCTTACAGCTTTGATAATAATATTGCAAATGCCTCTGTAAAAACAGAGACGCAAAAGGTTAGTATTTTTTTTTTAATTAACTTATTTGCTCATAAAGGAGAATGGCTTCAGAAAGACAGGTGATGATCAGAGACACTGTCTTTCCTGACTTGGTGAGCCAGTTACCAAAAATATGGCAAAAGCCCCAAGACATATACTGTGACCCTCAGAGAGCCATGGGGAGAAGATGCCCCCTTAGTACTGACAATGGCTCCTAGAGGCCCTGCTGCTCCCCTGAATGATGTAAGGGGGAGCAGCCATGCAGCTGGGCCCCAGGAAGACTAGAAGGTTTCAGCAGCTGCTGCTCTCTTTCTGTTCCCCAGAGCCAGGGATTCTAACTCCCTCTCAGCTCCTGYGTCAGAAGAGCCCTGCTGTTGGCATAACTCAAATCTGAGCTTGCATTTGACTAGATCAGGTAACTCATGCTAAGTTTATCAGGGAAAAGAACCTAAATAACTCCTCAAGAATGCCTTTCCAATATATAGGTGGAGATCAACACTATGCAACGTCAGGCACTTCATTTACTCTTTTTGTCTCCTTCAAAAGTCAAAGGGAAGGAAGAAAGCAACACCAGATGTTAAATTTAGAAAAAGAAATTAATTGAAGTGCTTTGAAGTGACCTCTGGCAGCTTTTCTGACCATTGCCTATGCAACAAAAATGGTAAACCTTCTCCCAGGCAGGCACCAATATTCTCCCTCCTCTTTCCTCCATCCTTTTTATAGCCCCTGGTGAACCTCTATCCTCCCATTCCTTACAATTCCCTTCCATGCTTTGCTGTGAATGACTCAATCTGTGCCCGAGCAACTGAAGCTGAGGAGATGAGAGGAGAAGAGAAGAGAGATCTGGCCCAGTTCGTGTGCCATTTGCTCTGCGTYCTGACCATGGTATGCGTGATGGCTACGGTGGCAGTCTTGGGAAATTAACCTCACAGTTCAGCAAGTTGGCTGAATGAGGTGCTGTGGGTTGTATGTAACCTCCTTACAGGTTGCCAGCTATTAGCAGCCACCCACAGTTCTGTTCAAGCACAAATAAAATAACCTAAAACTTGAGAGTTTCAAACAGTTAGATGGTTACCTCATCGGCAAGCCAAATTCGTATCACCAAGCAGGCACCTTCGCTACACTTTCAATCCAGTCCTAATCAAACTTAAAAGTACAATGAATCTTGAAATTCAAAATGTTCCCCTCTAGAAGTTTCAGCTGATTATGATGCATTTTTCTCCTTTGATTTTTGTTGCGTGTTTTAGAATTCAGAAAAGTAACCAGAACAAAAGCATCTAGCAATGACCTTTCCAGATRTGCTTATTTGTGCTTTCCTTTCTTTTTATCTTAACTGTCTGTCTCCTGGTATTTCTRCAGTATCTCGTAAAATAAGCCTGTAGTAATATGCGGTGCCTCTCCGTGCTACTGCAATACAAAAAAGAAATATTTTCAAGATATCCAGCAGAGACTTGTTTTCTAATAGTTTTATGAAAAAAAAATCCTTTTAGAAAAATAGCATTCTGCTAATGACATTTTGTGTTCCTACAGTATAAGTAACACTAGTGGTTGTTCCCTTCCCCTTGCCCAAACATGATTTATGATCAAAATGATTATAATTGACTACTTGCTGCCTGCTGATTACAGGAGGRTCGACTGGGTGTTTTTCCCTACATTTCAGCTAAGTATTACTTTGAACATACAGGATGGAATCTTCTGCATTGATGCTTTAGAGAACTTAACACCAGTCTTGTCAAAGGCAAAAAAAAAAACCCAAAAAACAAAACAAAACATCAGGGACTGAAGGCCTAAGTGAATGCAGCTGCTATGGCAGTTCATTCTTTTTGTTTGCTTGCTTGTTTGTTTGTTATTTCATTTAAACTTCTGAAGTAGAAGGACAGTTAGTCAGAGGTTCCAATAACATCAAAGGTTAATGGTGAGGTACTGAGAAGTGATTTGACCTTTTACATTTCACGTCAATGGAAGTTTCATTCAAATTAACTCACTCCATCTTATCAAATCTCTCTGTAGCAGTTGTGTACTTGCTAAGTTTGTCTCCTACACTGTATTTATAGCATATTTTTCTTTGTTTTTTTGGACTAGGCTTACATCTGTTGAGCATAAAGCTGCAAACAACTGGAGTTCGAGCTTGACTGAATCTGACTACAAATGCTCAGAAAAATACTAAGTCATTTTTGTTTTCTCTGTTTTGTAATCTTCACTCAAGAGATACTCACTTGCACTTGAATTTATCCAGTAGAACAGTCAGAGTGGGTATCACTGGAGCAGAACACACCGGTCTGGAACCTACAGCTTACTGAATTCACTGTAAAGCTTTAATTAATGAAGTCTGGAGTGCTGTAAATAGACAGTATATTTCATCAGTTCATTTGGAATAGAACTATCAGGATTTCTTAATGCACCTAAAAGTTTCAAAACCATCTGCCAAAACAATGTAATAGATATAAGATATCTGTACATAAGAATGTAAGATATAAATAATTGTGCTTGGGAATAATCAGTTCATGGGTCAGGTATATTCACTGATGCCTCTTCAAAGGCTTTTTCTGACTAAGGGCTGCAGCAGCGATGCAAATCTGGTGGTTGCATGTACAGCGTTTAGAAAGAGAAGGGAGACTCTAGAGAAGGAAAAGGCAGAAGGCCAAACATCCTTACTTGTGACTCATGGATTTCAGTGGCATTACAGCAGGATGAAAATAGACCACATTTACCGTATTAGGTCACCATGCTAATATTGTTAATCCTGGGTCAGTGAAAGACTGCTCCCTACCATTCTCACATACTTCACATCAAAGATTCATCATTAAACCATGCAAAAGGCTATCTACCTTTCTGCCTATCTCCTTCTTTCAGTAAAACTTGCTGGAGTGCACCTAGAAAAGACTATCTTATAAAAGGGGAAATGCAACAGAAGTAGTATTATTATTTTTCTAAGCCCCAGTGAAATTTCTTACAGATTTTGGAGTAAACTATCTTATCCATGCCAAGCACAGTTTTATTAGGAAAATTGAGTCCAATCTGCTCATTTCAGGGCTATATTCAGAAAAAAAACCACCAATAGCCAAAGGAAAGGGCTGAAACATGACATTGCTCACTTCAGCTAAAACATAGATAAGCAGATTTCTAGCTATTATCATTTATATTCACACAGTGAATATAAAAAGAAGCTGCCACATGGTCATAGTGGGATCAAAATAACTGAGGAATGCAATATCTCATAGCCAGCTCTATAAAAACACTTCTGCTTTGGCAGTTTTCAAGGACAGATACCAGCAGAAAAGTGCAGTAGCACCAACCTCATGCTCACAGAAATTCAGAGGCCAATCAACATTTAGAAAAACATAGTAAAGTGTATGTTTCTTTTGATTTGTGACCTTGGTTGGGACCATTATCTTTCTCCAAAGCAAGTGTGAGTTTTCAAGGATCATAACTCTGTTTCAGTACCTCAGTAGAAGGGAATCACTCCCCTAGTCTGTTAAGGAGGAAGAACACCCTCCCAAACTGCAGAGCTGCCATCTAATCCCCTCCCACCCCCCCATTCACCTCTTGACATCCAGCTCCTTGTTCCATTCGGGGGGCTTCACTGTTTCTCRGTGTCCTAGAATCCCTCAGCTCCACGTAACCCCAATTCTTCTGACGAGCATAGATAACTTCATCCACACTGGAAATAGCTAGAGATGGCAGATACTTTGGAACCACATTTCTGCATGCAGAAAACTAGATGGAAATAGTGGCTAGTGACCATCTTATTTTGTTTCAGTCCCAGTAACAAATACTAGGAAATAGAAGTAATTTTGACTTGGGGACAATTTATAAGCTCTCAGGCTTTCACTGCATTTTCAGAAGAGAGATTAACCAACTCCAAATTGCCAAACTGCAGTGGACAGAATTATGAGATCTGGTAGCAGTTAAGATAGTGAGGCTCAGAAATGATTTGAAGGTATTACTCAAACTAACTGATTAGGTCAATTCTCATTTGARAATTTGGCAGAAAACGTTTCCTGAAAATATGTATTTAAATTACTCTACATTATTGTGAAATCATCATTGCTATTTGTTGTTTATGATCCAAAGTCTTAAAAATATGTGCTAAAAGGAAGAGGTTATCTGAAACAGACTTATCAGACAATCAAAGATTTGGGTAAGGAGCGCTGATTTATAGCGGATATTATTTGATGTACTGACAACGTATCAGGCACCCAGGTAGTGGTAATCAGTCTTATATTCCCTTAAGACAGTACTTTTCAATCTTCTTGATTTGTACATCCTATGTACAGTAAATCTTAGCCTCCTGACAACACTCACTTTCCTCAGTTACCTTTCAGAGTCATGTTAGAAGTATTAAGTAGATCCTTCTGGGATCTCTTGATCACTAACTGAAAATCACCATTATGGGATATCAGTTAAGGATGCCAGACTGTCTTAGGGCAGACACAGTAATTTACTCTTTTGATTTATAGCCACCATAAACAAAAAGTGATAGCTTCTTTGCTTCATTTAGAATGAAAACTTTTCATTAAGCAGAAATACCTAGTGATATATCTGTTTTTAAGAACACTACCAAAGTTGTGAGGTAATAACGAAAAGTGGACATGCTGCATTTCCATAAAAAAAAAAAAATTAGATTTACATTCCATGGGTTACATCAACTTGTACAGCAGCTTAAATTCCAGCAGGACAGAAGGGAGGATAAGTAAGGGTGATGCTAGGCGAGTTTTCTTCTTGCCAAATCCTGGATCTGGTCCACTTCAGTATTTTTCGGAAGTTGGAAAAGCCTAATGATATTTCAAATATTTGTGAAATAACAAAACATGGAGTACTTTGTCACAGCACAAAGMTACAGTTATCTCTGGACCAAAACTCAAGAGCTTGTGGTGCTGTATGTTGTCAACATTATAGAGAACAGATAATGAGAATGTAATTATTCAGATTAGAATATGGCTAAGAATAATACATAGTATATAAAAAATACAATACAAATTATGCCCTGCATATGTTTCTGACTGCCAGTATCTGTAATTTAAGCTCCTCTGAGCCGGAGAATAAGACCAAGGCAAGGTCTACTGATAAAAGTATTTTTCATTTTTAATATACATTAAAAATATACATATCACAATAAAATATACAATATACAATATAAAATATACAATAAAAATATACATTAAAAATATGGATACATTTTGTATCCATATTTTTAGTGAYCTAACACTAGAATAAATAACTTAATATTTAAATAATTCATATATTACTTAATCATAATAACTCCAGAATAATCTGAATTAAGTGGGGAAAAATAAGAGTTAAAGCTACTATAAAAATGAGGTAAAATACTGTTATTGATATGCATGTATTATTCATTCAGCTAGGCTGCTAACGGAAAATTCTACTTGAGTACATTCTAGATAGATATAGATATTTTTTAGTTTTGTTTTTTTAACTCTCAGTATCTTCTGTAACCTTCTGAGGCTACAGAAGAACCTCCCTGTAGCCTTCTGCAGGGTAACTCAGAATAAACTCTGCAAATAGTGGATTTACATCACTGGCTATAACGAGAGCACAATCAGGTAGGTGATGTTTGCAGTTTTGTAGCCTGGAAGTCTGTATACTCAGCAGGCTAGACCAGCATAACAGAAGACCTATTGTTCATAAAGCATGTAAGTACCTAAAGTAAGATGTAAATAGAGTGGGGATACACAAAACTCAGAACTTTAACTCAAAAGATTCAATTCACTTACCACCTGAACTTCAGAAGCCTGTCTTTTCCTGCTTTAAGCACTGAATTCCCCTTCTGTGCTCGGTGAGGGCGGCAGAGCTGGCAGGACCAAACCCGAAAGCCTATGCTTTGCTACTCAGCTCTCCTGAAATCCCAGCCCAGGGGGAAGCCTCAGAGCATGCTAACACACAGAAGGTCCTGCCATCTGCAAAAACGCATTCACTACTTACTTTCTTGAAGCAGCAGGTAGTGATTGGAACATTTACCTGTAATTTGTGSTCCAGCTGGTAAGGGGTACCCACTTGGGAAGGTGAACCTGGGTTGGGTTTTGTACTTTATCTAGTAAATAATGAATGAAAGAATATAAAAACAAAGAATTACATGAAGCAAGAAACAGAGCTTATGATTTCCTCCTTCTAGGTAATCCAGTGCATTCTGGGCACTAACCTCAGAATGTTTCCTTTCAGTCTGATACCTTTAATCTCCAATTCTTTTCTGCACAAGAGATTAAGAAGTATGCCATCTGTCTTGTAAGAGCCTACTTTCTTTATTAAATGAAGGTATAAATCTGCAGTTGACCACTGTGAGGGGATTTACAGGAAATAAGGGGAGCACTCTCATCAAGAAGAGCTAGGAATAAAGTCAGCTACCCTGAGCTTGGCAATAAAAAAATGCACAGGACTATGATGCTTTAGATCTGTAAACATTGTTCATTTATCAAGTACTTTTAAACCCCACAACYGCTTTATTGTAATTCCATTTCAACTTTTTTTTTTTTTTGATATGGGTCAAAATCTGTCAGATACTGAGAAAACTACAAATTCTGAGTTTATTAAATAAAAGAAAGCAAGAAAAGTGAATGTTGCCAGTATCCAAAGTGTTTCACAATCTCTCTTACCAGCCAGATGATAGATCTCAGACAGATTCTCTTTATTTCTCCATCTCTGAGAAACGGGTAACATTTTCAAAGTAAAAAATATCTGAGTTTGAGGGCAATGTTTTGTAAGGAATTTAGGGACATATTTTTAAACTTGCTTAATGTTTACAGATGTTTCATTCATYGTTTTCACACTTTTGGCCACAGTCTGATCTATTCTACAACATAAACCAAGTTACAATATACACAGTGTATCTGAGATCAGATGCTCACCTCGGTAACTGGCAAGATAAATGGCTATTAACCACTGTATTTAGCTTATGTGACTGTACCTGACTCTGGAACAAGATTCTCTGCAGAATCCAACTGTTCTTCCTTTCATAATCAAAACACATAGAAGTCTTTGGCTACTCTGGTAAAGTCTAGATGCATTAAGGAAAAGACCAGGTTCTAGTAATTAATGCTCTGATGCTGTTAAAGAAAAACTTTGGACAGCTAAAACAATCTTAATGTGGAAATAAACATCTAATGTTCTCTTTACATCTTATAAAACCAAGAAGTCCCCCAAACCATACTAGCCTACATTTACAAACACGGTGTGTAATGCTGCTTTATTATTATTATTGTGTTCAGAATTCCCACAGAAGCCATCAGTGCAGGTCTTCTCACCTGACCACTTCTGGAGCATTTGTACCAGTATATACGTCTATCGTGGTAGGCTTATATTAATTTCAATAACATTAACAGCAATAAGCAGCAAAAAGGGAAAACTACATTCTTAATTYGAAGTTCACTGTAATTCCAAGAAAAGGTACTCAAACATTAAGTCAAGTTTCAGCAGCATGTCACTGGAATCATTTATCCTAGAGTATGTTCTGTAAATTAGATAAAAAACATTTTAAATCTTTCTCTTTTTGCTAGTTTCACCCTTTTCTGCCCCCCCCATGTCAACTTCCCTTTGACTTTTAAAAGTACTATCAATTTCTTCTCAGCGTAACAAATGGAGTATAAAATACACTGCTTTGGCTTTAAAAACAAACAAACAAGAAAACAAAGAAAACCCACCACACCAACCCCTTCAAGGATGCAAAGGCATCCTGACAAGACACTACTTCCCAGGGCCACAGAATTTTCCTTTTTCTAAACATAAACACGTAAAGCCCTGCTAAATCCATCAGTCTTTGGCAGATTTGAATCATATTCAACATAAAAAGTTTGAATCTTCATTACAAAGAGTGCATTTCTAATCAGACTTTCAAAAATTCCTCAGAGCAAGGATAATTTGTAAGCATTTGGAAACACACTACTAAATGATAGGTTTTACTGGAAAAAAATAATTAATACTAATTTATTTCAGGAAATATATACATATTTATATATTTAACTTATAGAAAATATGCCCCATAAATTTAATCCTTATGTTGAGAATGAAAACTAGATACCTTTTTCTGTTCCTCATCGGCATGCAATTCTTCCAGTACCTGCAGAATTTGAATTCTTCTCTTTTAAAGAAAATTCTATCATAAAACCTGCAGAGTTCTGCAGATTTATCAGTATAATAAATGCAGCCCAGCAGCTTTTTAAAAATGCTAAAACATATTAAGACTGAAACAAAATAGGAGTAGTTGTAGTGATCAGAATTACAAAAATATCTGTTTTTGCAAACATGTACCACACTGACAACAGCAGACAATATTCAGAGTTCTTCCCCTTTATGTTATTGAGGGCTGAAAGTTTTTTTTTTAAATAAATATATAAATAAATAAATTCTCTACCAGTGCATATCCAGTGAATTTGCTGGCAAAGACTGCAGTTGGACATCTTCATTTTTCTGAAACTGAATTACCTATCTCTTAGTGAGCAATATAAGCGAAGTAAGCTTCCAGTACTGACTCTCACTGTGTAATATGGCCCTCAGATCATACAATTTCACAGCAATCAGTRCCAGTTGGATGCATATAACTCATGCCTAAATTTAAGCAGGCATTTGTTACATTTCTGACAGAATTTGTTAATTGTTGTAACTGAACTTGTAATATGACTCTAGTGAYGGTGCTTGACCCTTCCGGCCTATTGGGGTGGGGAGGGGAAGGAAGTTCAGGCATCAGGGTAYGGTTACATTGTGCAACACACTGCCACAAAGCTCCCTCAGAACGATGATCCTCTCAGAGTAATTTCCCTTACTCACAAGGTTCAGAACTAGTGTGGTGTCCCTCCAGCACTGTACTAAAGGACAGACATGATGCACAGAAGTGGAGAACTGGATAGGTAAGAGAAAGCAGATGGCAATATTACCATAGCATACCATTCCAGACTTCCTTATGGCAATTTTCTTCTACACTGAGAATACACTTCCAGTTAAACAAAATACAAACACACACACATTCACACAGAGACATGTTAAAAGGAACAAATAACTAGTATTTGATCGTAAAATTATTCTCAGTATTTTTCCCTCAGACATTAATGTCTACTATGGTTCATAGAAAGAGCTAAAAGGATTCTTCACTTGACTGCTTTAAGAGCTCCCTCTGTTGTTACAGAACTACCAGAAAACATGCTCCATTAACATTGCATCTTTTTCATCTTCATGTGGTGAACTTTCAAACACTCCATCCTGTGAGGTGATAACTGAGAGGATTTCCTGAGATAATTTTTCATGTTTATTTTCTGCACATGTATCTGCTATCTTCTTCCAGCCTTGTACCGTACAGACCGTATCATTTAGAATCATCTGTTCCAATGTATCTGAGAAAGAAAAAAGAACATAAAAAGATCAAGCTTTCGGTTTGATCAGTGTTTTACTGTTCATATGAAGCACAGTATACAAATCACTTTTTCTAGCTAGCCTCTAAATCCTAAGATTAAAGACTGAGAGAAAAAAAGATCAAATAAAAGACTTCTAAGAAATATAATGTTTCTTTTAATTAAAAAGATTAAAGGCCAAAACCTCCGATTGTACTCAAAATCTCTTCTGAAAATCGTAAGAGCAATAGAATGACAGGTGAGTAGCGGACACAAAGTTAAAGGCATTTAATTGTCTTACTGAAGTAAAACATAATAAACACAGTAGATGCAAGTAAGTATCACTGGATAAAGAAAATCTAATTTTCAGAACTATTAGCCAATAAAATGCTTAAATCTAAAAATACATCCAGGCAGATACGTATTAGTCTGTCTGCAGAGTAGTTTCAGGACTTGGTGCCCACCTAGTTTGTTGCAGCTGTCTGCCTTTAGTTTGAGTTCACGTTGCATAGAGAGCTTCTGTTTCTGCATGTGRCAGCATGAGTTCCTCTGGGGACTTACAACTCTTACAACAAAATAGAACTTTGGTTATTTTTTGTGCCTAACCAATATGTGCTGAAGTTGCAGGTTGGCCAAGAATCAGTTTATAGAGGCTCTACTAGAAGCAAGCAAATTGCCTGCACAGTTATTCTGGCAGCAGTGTTGCCCCAAGGAGTGTTCTATGCAACAGTAGACTGAATCTGTGTGGGCAAGAACAAGCAGGAAGACCCTAAAATTTGCAGTAAGTAATCTTCATCTCTGAGGGAACTCCAAAAAGATGTGAGAATGCAAGACTTGACTCACTGTAAAGGAAAAGCTTTTATCCAGATTCCCTTATAAACCAGGTGCAACAYATCCAAAGTAATTTATAGGCTGAACTAGGATCTGAATTAAAATTTCTACCATAACAAATGACTATCAACTCTCCTTATTTATTTTTTGTCACTTGATACAAAGATGTTTTATTATTTCCCAGCTGGACTAGGAATTTTTAAAATTTGGTATTTTTAAAACTTCACAATAAAAGTTTGTAATTAACATTTTGCTATACTTACTTTTCTTGCTCATTTCCTCCAACAGCTGAAAGCCATGCTTTTTGTGATCAGTTGAAATAAGAGATAGTACCGTAGACCCCATGGATGAAAGTGGTGGGTTTCTAAACCACTCTTGGCTGAGACAAGAGATTAATTCAGTAGCAGGACAGTTTTCCAGTAGAAATAGGTAATCATCTAAAAAATCAGATACCAAGATTATTAGCTGTTTCCATATAGTCACCTCTCTCCTTCTTCACCATAAATGAACAAAATAGTTTGTACTCTGCTCTCCCAAAACACAATGGAAAAGCTAGTGTGAGATCAAAATCTACATCTTCTTTTTTTGAGAAAAAAATTATTTTAGAAATCTCATAAAATAAGGAAACTATGAAACATCAGCAAAGAACTAAATACCAAAAAAACCTTCATTGAAGTTATTTGAGAGAGTCAGGAAATAAAAGAATAGAAAACTATAACTTAACTGAACAGTAGTCTAAGCAAGAATATATATAAACAAAATAAAGATACAGTGAGAAGGCAGCTAAGTAGAACAGAACATAGAAACAAACACAGCAAAACTGATATGGAAATAAACTGCAAAGAATCCACAAAAAACAAACAAACAAAAGGCTTTTTTTTGCAGTTAGTCTGCTTACACAGAGAAAGCACATCCCAGAGCAATGAAGGAACAAGTTCCTTCTTCAAAGGATTGCCCCTTTCTAGGAGTACTGCAAACAATAACTAAACTTATATTCTGACAAAGTTCATGAATTAATGCTTTACCACAAGAGGGAGAGAACTCAGGAGGCGGAAACCTTGGAAATAAGTGTTATTCCTTAATCTTTTAAACAATCTTGAAATTGCAGGCTTGCTACAGTTCAGTTACGACAAATGTGGTAAACCTTAAATTTTTCTGGAGAACAAAACCAAAAATGTAATATACTGATGTCAAAAGAAATATCTATTTTATCGTATTTCAGAGACATAAGTTGCATCACAAGAAAAAAAATGGATTACTTTCATATCAAATGCTATTTGTCAATTTTTATGTTACTTGGTTGAGAGATCATTTGGAAACCAAAAGGTGAAAAATTCCTAGCAGGGTTCTAATGTTACAATCTGCTTTACTGTCATCTTTCTTGATATCCATTTCTACAATCTCTTCACCTTGTCATTTGCACTTAGGTAAGATTAATGTAATGCTATCAGTATCTGCAGGCTTTGTACCAATATAACATCCTGAAGAGCTCATTTGACACACTGAAATGTCTCTTTTTCCCCCTTTCAGTAACAATTTGATTAATGAATTCATGATCGCATTAGAGGGGGCCAAATTAACCTTTGCTTTGATAACTGCAGAACTGCTCTTAAAATTCCTACAAGCCACCTTCTCCTTCTGGCATTCTTGGCAAATTGTGGGTATTTACAAGTACATCTATCAGAAGAAATTCCTTATTTCACATGTGTTATGCAGCTTCCATTCTTAAAAGCATACATGTATTGACGTTATGAAAAAACACAGGGACGTTTTAATGGAGCATGACATTTTAACAGAGCACTTGGGGTCTTGTAAAACTTAGTAACAAGAAGGCTGGATTCCTGTATTTACTTCAAATGCCTTCTATACAAGTGAGGTTCAAAATGTCACTCTTAAGCTTGAAATAAATACATGGTGGAACAATCATGAATGACATTATGAGTGCYTTATTACTCACCTAAAGAAAAATGCTTGAGTTTCCGAATATAATTCACTGCTGTATAAATTTGGCCCTGCTCATATAGGCACAGAGCAACTTTTTTGTGTACACCAGACTGATCATATACAATCTGAGCCAAAGCCAGGCATTTTGACAAGTCGCTTGGTTCCACTTTCCCATAGTCATAAATCACATCTCCTAATGCCTCAGAAAACATCAGCCTGAAGAAGACAAGGTAATAAAATAAACCAGTATTACTAATATGCTTCATAACTTTCAAATATTTCAGAATGAGCTCACGCACAGGTGAATTCAGCATATGGGCGTATATTTGCTTGTACAAATATTAGACTATACCCCTTCAGCTCTTCAGCACTTCTGTCCCTCTTACAGCCCTAACACTATTTTTGAGGAAGTAGTCCCTTCCTTGATGTCTCAACTGCAGCAGAGAGCTCTAACAGCAGTGAAGGCAGTAGGCTCCGATGCAACATTTCTTCCAGTGCGAACCTCAGTGCCAGTCCACTGCAGTCAGGAGGAACAATCGTAGCCTTTCAGTTTTGCTGGACATAGGATATTCAAGGAACTAAGCTGCTGCTTACTAACAATGCATTTAATAATATGTTTAAGTGTGATGATGTAACTAGCTAGGTCTAATTGCTTTAAGAGTGACGATTTCAGCACGCTGAGAGAACATGTTGTAATGGTTCTTTCACATGAGTAGGACAAGTTATGGGTTAGGACTGAAACAAAGGTGATATTTAGATCCTGACACAAGATGCTTTATAATCTGAATTCATACCCAAAATATGAGATAACCTTTAAGAATATTGCTGCTCTTTTCAGATGGTTTTCAGCAAAGGGGCAACAACTACAGCTAATCCAATGCCAGATYGTTCTGGTGAGATTTTCATCACTTCAGACAAATCTACACTGCATTAGGAAAACGTATCTCTGATAGGGCCTTCAAAAATGATATTGTAGAGACAGACTCAGTTCTAAAAATTCAAATATGACTGTATCCTATTTGTGTAAATGACATATATAAAGATGTTTTCAGTGCAATCGTGTTCAAAAATGTGCATCTGCCACTGACAGCAACAATAAAAAKGGAAGAAATTAGTCTTCCACTAATTACAATTTTTTCATCCACAGAAGGGTGTGAAAATCTTATTTTTGTATGGTTTTTAACTACAACACAAGAGAAAATAAGCTTGAACAAAACTGGAATCTGCAATGCTGTAACAAAGGCCGATAGCAACCAATACAAACCATATTCTGCAGAGGCAGTTGTTGGTATTGCTCATTTGGTCTATGCTCATAGTGAATTTAAGATTTAATACTGGATTTAATAACTGAATCAAAAGAGAAATCCATTAATATATTTGTCTAAATTAAAATCCCTCAGATAAAATGCAAAGGAAAGGAAAAAAAGGCAAAGCCTCATGACTTGAGGAGGAAATGTGGATGGCATAACCCTCATGTTTATCTCAGTGCAGAAAAAACACCTACCTTTCCTGTGTAACCCAGTGCATTACAATATTCAAATGTTTTTCAGACAATGCACATTTGACTGCATCCAGAGTTATGGCTGAATTTTGAGGCAATCCAGTCGTAGTACTTGAGTTTATGAGAGTCTCAAAATACTTCATTAGAAGGATATTTCTTCCTTGAAGACAACCAATAACTAAAGAGATAAAGAAAAAGGTCATTGGCTGAACACTCAAAAAAGTCACCATTTAAGACTTCTTAAGTTTTTGTCTTTGTTTACAAATACCCATTAAAACATTTGAAAACTTTCTTACTACATCTGTTGTGAGGCTGAGTCATTTAAGGTACTATGTTAATCGCTCCAAATTAAGGTTGCTCAAAACTGAAGGCAGAGGGTTCATGACAATCCTTTACCATTGACAGTTAATGGGGAAATCTCATAGAGATGTGTGCAACTTTAAACCATTTTTCTAGTGAGAATGTAGAGAATTATGTTGGGAAGGCCTACCTATCTCTTTGGAAATAAAACATCTTCTATTAAGGTGACAAAAAGCTCTCTGTAAACTGCTTATTATTTCTACTACAATAGTATAAATTAGGGTCACATCCCATTCTACAGAGATATAGGCTGTGATCCAAAGCATTTACAATGTAATGTTCAAATCCTACAAAAATGTAATGTGCTTGCTTATTTTGAGGGTTATAGTAGCGTACTTTACAGACATGATGCCACTGAAATCAGCAAGACTCAGGTACTTGACACTAAGCACATAAGTGTATTTTTGCTAGATCACAACTTGTCATAGATTCATAATCTGATTTGTAAGTCAGATCTCAAATATTAGCTTATCACAGTTCTCTCAGCTATTGCCTTTGACCTTGAACACATGCCAGTAAGACACGCACAGGAAAAAAAAATACTGAACTTGAAAAGTTTAGCAATGCCTCTATGGCTCATTCCAGAGGAAAAACAAAATATTCAGGTGCTTCTGCCTCTGTCATCACTGAATTTTACGTTTCTAAATGCAAATCAGAACACTGACAGGAGGCCTAAACTATAAAAGATGACATCACGCTTATCTGGAGTATTTAAAAATTGTGATTACTCTTTAAAAATCTGAAATTGAAAGATTTCAGAAACTAATTTTAATGAAGCTAATACTGCTTTATGGCTCAAGAAGCTAGCCTGTCTCAAGAGGCTACGTTAAAACACAGAACAGTAAGGAATGGAATTACAAAACAGTGAGTGCACTTTTGTCCTTGTACATGGCACATAATTTATCAGTAGAAATAAAATGTTTTAAAACTACTGCGGGAACAGCTTTATACTGATCACATCTGATCTGCACTAAACAGAGAAGGTAATGGGCATTTATACTTCTGCAAACCTGAAACTCAAAATGATTGAAAAGGCTCTGAATTTAACATAAGGAAGTCTAACAGCTGGTCATACTTTTGTCAGCCAAATTTGTTCTGAAAGCTGTACACTACTGTTTATAWTCCATTCTTTCCCTTAACCCACTGCCTATCCCAATACCTTACCAACAGCAACAAAAGCAATGGTTGAGGGTCAGCTATCCCCTGCTTTGCACCTCTTTGTCAAATGTTAAGGACATTCCCTAAGGAGAAGAAAAGCCCTATAGCTTTACTTATCCTCAGCTAGAATGTTAAGTGTAAACCTCAAACCCACACAAAAAAATCTCATTTGATAAAAAACAAATTCCTAACCACTGAAATGACTAAACTGATACCAAATAAACCTCTCTAATAAGCAACCTAGTTATATATTTTCAATAGAAATTCTCACATTCAAGTTTCTCCAGAGTTTCTTCATTAAGAATTCCTCTGTAAGTGTTTGCTGCAGAAGTTGCTGCAGCATGATACTGACCACTTGAAAGTAATTCACTGAACCTAGAACGAGGAAAAAAAAAGCAACATGATCTGTTATAGGAACGCTAAATAAATACATGATATATGTAAAAAGATTGGCTGCTGGGATAGTGATCTAGTCAAGAAGCTCAAACGCTAAAAATACTGCAAAACACTGTGATAAAAACGTTTATAAAGCTTTGTAAGAAGCAGCAACTTTGTTTCCCCATGCATCTGATTAACTTTCTTCTGCGTCCATAATAAGAACTGGAAGACAGTTATCAATGGGGAAATCTTACCAAAAAAAAAGAGGGTCACAGAAGGGATTTAGAAGAAAAAAAAAAAGGATAATGCTGAAAGAAATGGTTTGGGGAAAGGAGAGGAGAAGAAAGTGAAACAGAAGGCAACCCATCCATACTGTAATACTCAAGGCCATATGAGTTAACTGAGTAAGGCATCAAAAATTTGTCCTGGGCCTGCCTAGAATTTGTTGGCTTTATTCCTTAAGAACTAGCCGAGCACAAAGGACACTACTTTCTCAAAGGACAGTCAATCTATTATTAAAATAGATGCTTCCATACATGCTATAGTACAAAGTAAGGGCACAATCTTGCTTCATATAATTAAATTAAGAGAAGACAAATGAAACCACTTGTTCCAACTACAATCAAGTAACAGTGACAGCAGCCACTAAATTCATCATCCTGGCTACGGCCTGTGTCACCCAGTAACCAGTATCTTAGACTTTCTCTCAGCAGGCTGATCCATTTCACTCTAAGTATCAATCTGCAGAAAAAAAGCCATTTGTTTCAGAATTGGAAACAAAAACCAACTTATATTTCGTTTCTTGTAAAACCCTGATTTGGGAGGCACTAATATAATTCATCAATAGCCAAGAATAGGATACAATTGTTTCCTTTTAATGGCTTTTGTGTCCAATTCTGCCCCAATTCTAACCCCAATACAAGAGAGACATGGAACTACTGAAGAGAGTCCAGCACAGAGCTACAAAGATCATTAGGGGACTGGAGCATCTCTCTTATGAGGAAAAGCTTCGAGAGCTGGGCCTGTTTAGTCTGGAGAAGACTTAGAGGAGATCTTGTCAATGTGTATAAGTATCTGAAGGGAGGGTGTCAAGAGCGTGGGGTCAGACTCTTTTCAGTGGTGCCCAGTAACAGGACAAGAGGCAATGGGCACAAACCGAAATACAGGCAGTTCCGCCTGAATATAAAGAAAAGCTTTTTTACTGTGAGGGTGACAGAGCACTGGGAGAGGTCGCCCAGAGAGGCTGTGGAGTCTCCTTCTCTGGAGATATTCAAAGCCCGCCTGGATGCAACCCTGTCTAACATGCTCTAGGTGACCCTGCTTGAACAGGCGGGTTGGACTAAATGATTTCCAGAAGTCCCTTCCAACCTCAACTATTCTGTGATTCTGTTACGTAGTAGGCTATACCAGATGAGTTGATGATCGTACTCTGAATTTTCAGTACCAAAGGATTATGTATAGCAACAAGAGCTAGGCACCAGAAATAATCAGCTAGGTTCCTGGAATTTTTAAAAATATCCAATGTGCAATTTGCATAATGTATTTGTACAGTTTTGAAAATCCCATAAGTTGTATGTTTTCATCTATAGGTATAGAAATGTATTTAAAATTACCTTGTCAGCATTTACACCACAAGGAAGCAAACAAATTAGAAACATCTCAAGAACTAGTTCTTTCCATTTTGGTAACTTAAAAAGGACCAAAGAGGAGCCTCTGAGTTTGGATCAACGCGCAGAGTAGAACAGTGTGCAGAGATCAATATTTGCTCCATCTTTTAAGTGGATAAACAACTGGCAATGTGCAAGGCTGCAACTCCAGCAAACACCAAAAAGGATAGAAAAAGCAGAAAAGCCTGATGTGTCCTGGAATGACTGCATTCAATATGCTACATTAACAGCAATGTTGTAAACTGCTAATACAGAGAACTATACAACCATATTCTTTTTACCTTTCAAAGTATTCAAGCAAATCTTCAGCCATTTTACTACAGGCATCAAGAGCTGAAATATAAAACACGGTAGGATAACTACATTATTATCTCAAAGAGCTAATCAGAGTTAAGATTGCTTTAAAAAACGTAAGAAAACATAATTAAGACATATAATTTATACAGAGGGTATTGTATTTTTAAGAAACAAATAGTCTTCCAAATACAACATTTATTTAGGACGCTCCTTTCACCGCACCAGTTAACATTTCAGACAGCTTTACCACCAGTGCCCTCAAAGTTGCCAGACACAGAAATAAAAGACACCATCCTAAAACTTTTGGTCCACTACAGCTGATTTTCTAGTCTTAYATTCCCATTCTTTATAAAACTGTCACTCAATTTTTAATGATTTTACCTCTTTCATCATTTTTATTTTCCATAATCTGAGAGAGGAGATCTTGCAGGGTGATAGTCTTGGCTGATTTTGCACAGGCAGAAATAACATTTGCAACTAACAAAATTTTAGTATACCTATGGATAATTAAAGAGGAAAACAGGTATGTGATCAGTACCATTACATCAATCAAGAAATATTCACCTAACAGTATCATGAATATCTGTATTAAAAACTAATTCATGTACTCAGTTTAATGCACAAGACAAAACGAAAGGCTATCTGTGTGGGAACATATCTGAAGTAAAAATGTTATATACTACATATACTACAGATATGCACTTGTACCTGGTCTTCAGCTTTTCTCTTTTTGCTTCAGCTGTATCTCGTAAGGCCAGTAAGTGCAGGAGTTCTTGTTCTAACTTGATCTTTTTCTTCCCAGGGACGTATTTCATTTCACTTTCTTTTTTCAATTCTATTATCTTTCTGTCTAGCTGAGCAAGGTGTTTAGAAAGAGAATCCGGTTTGAGTGATTCTTCTATACTGAGACCTGTGTGAGAAGAAAATGCCTTTTACAAACTCCTGATTGCTCTGTTGTGAGTCTCTTCCAGGTCTTTCTTTTGAGATACAGTCCTATCATATCCCTTTTGGACCACCTCAAGTTGCAAGATGCAAGAGAGAGAGAATATCATTAGGCCTCTGTTTCTTTCCTAACAATTCCTTGTATCTGATTTGCTTTTCTGAATGCTCTTAGTGCTGAGCTAACATTCAGTCTCATAGTTCTCCTGCATTTCTTTGCATTTTACTCTCATCCTTGCCATCCTGTATACCTTAGTACCATCAGCAAAGATGACGTACTTTCTCTAATCATTTATTGGCATGCTAAATAGTATAGATCACCTGCCTCTGTTATGAAAACTGACCTCTTACTCACACTCTCCATTTCCTATCTTTTAAATATTTATTTATCCAGGCAAAGACTTTCCCTCTTATCTTACAGCTGCCTAATTTCCTTCAAAGACTTTCTCTGAGGTCTTCTGAAAATTCAAGAAGATTGTATCACTTATGTAATCCTACCCTTTGAAAGGACTCTAATGGATGTGTAAAGCAGGACTTCCCTTAACAAAGGCCATACTCATTCTTCACAAACAAGCTGTATTTATCTCATTATCTGCTTATTCTGTATTTCTTCCTAATTTTCTCAGTTTGCCCCGTTCGGATCTTAGTCTTAGAGATATGTAATTCTCTGTATCTCTCCTGGAGTCCTATTTCAAATGGGCATCATTTTTGCCACCTTCCAGTCTTACTTTAAGATTAACAAAATAATAGATTTACCTGGGATGGGCTTAGCAGAATTTACTGTTTTCCCCGGGGTTTCAAAATTTTTAGAGGGTACCCTTCTTATGTTTTGAATTCTCAGTATCATATTTTGAATTTTTGCAGAATTCTTCTCAATAGTCTTTATCCTGAAAAAGGAAACAGTTTGGTTTTTATTTTTGGTTTTTTTCCTCCCCTCCCTTTTTACATCAGACTGCAAGAACACCAGGACCAAATGTTGTTGAACTGGGCTTGCTGACATGCTGTTCTCTGTACAGCCTGTCTTCCACATTGCTACATTATTCTATTTGAAACTGCATGTGGCAAGGTAACTGTCTCTTTTGAGAAGCCAATCCCATAAATACAGCTATATAGCAATACTTCTTAAATGTAAGACTGTAAATTGAGGAAAATATTCTCTGTTTTGTATTTCTCAACCTAATACAATGCATTTTAGCAACGAATGTTCACTTTATGGCTCTATTTTTTTTACAAGTGGAGAGAATCTGCATGTTTAACTCACAAGCAAAGCCTTAGCAAAGGTTTACACAATCACTGGGAGCTTCCATATAAAAAAATAAGAATAGAACCATTGGGAAAAATGTAAGTGTGAGAAATCATCAACAACTAAATTATTGTATGTCATAAGTAAAACAGTATGTTTTGCTCTAARTATTATTAGAGATAAGTTACTTGTCTTCAAACTCCATTGCTCTTTTCCTGTAGTATAACAGAGTTGTGGGTTCAGATGCCAAAACTTTTAACCTCCCATGAAGAAAAAATGCATTCCTTTGGCCATTCTTGATTGTGACAATAAATGTCTCATATTCCTGTTTGATTGCAACAAGGATGTTCTTGTATGCAGTAACATACTCTATTATCTGTAAATGTATTTTTGGATGCAATGTTTATACTGAGATAATTAACAGAAAAAAAAACTTTCTAGAACTTTCTAACGAGCACAACAAATTTATAGTAAATTAATACTTCTTAGATCAAGCTTCATAGTGTTGCTCTAATAAAAAAGAGGTCCCTAAAACAAATAAATAATATTGTTTAAATTGATGAAAATACAGAAATGCTTTGCGTGCTGAAAGACAGTCTCCAAACTTCTTTCAGATTCAATAACCATAAGTGTTATTAAAACTAAAGCAATCACTATTTATTTAGACAGCTACGAACATCATTTTCATGTAACAGAAGATATTTTATCCAGATAGGCACTAACTGTCCTTAACACTTACAGGAGTTGAAAAGCAAAGAAGCAAGGGCTGTGCATTTTAATGGCTTAAAATATCAGTCTAACTCAGGATTTAAAAGCACAGCTGGTAGCCCTTATTCCTAACTACCCAGAAAATTAGCTGTGTAGGAATTTCCCCCCTGTCCCCTACTTTTTTTTTTTCCTTCCCTTCTTGGCATCTCTCATCTCTGTGGCTGAAAAAGGCAGAGAGAATCAGGCACGCAAGCGCAGGAGTCATTCAAAAGCTTCACCAACAACCTTTCACACTAACTGAAGGCAGTTAATATTAGCCCAGAGAGTAAAGTGTTTACGTTATGATCTTGAGTTAAATGGGAATAGGTTTTCCCCTRTTTTAGGACAACTTTTTAACATTTTATCATTTCAAAACTGCCATAAAATTAACACAGATGGTTATCAAGCACAAATCCTACTATAATATAATTTCTGCTAGTATGAAGTCATTATTATGGCTTCTATTTGACCGGAGTATGCGCAGGGGACACACATAAAAAATGGTTGAGAATCTATGACACACCAAGTCTTGACCCCTGTAACAATGCAAACAGGCCACGATGAGTTTGACACACACCCCCCCCCCCCCGCCCCGGGAAGACGGGTAAACACCGAAGTATTCCTTGTTAGTCTTGCCCACTGCTCATTTACCTGGAAAATGCTTGTTACCTTGTCAAATGCGTTTCTGTATATAATGTAATACTCCTCAGGTGGCCCTTGCTCAGTACAACCCACTTTCTCGATTTCGGTCAGTATGTATCTTCGTACGTTCTCCAGAAATCTCTTGTCTTTCTCAAAAACAATCGGAGGCAAGACGGAACGCTTATCTCCTCCAGCGCCACGGCTCGGCATAGCTGCCTACGACCTCCTTTACTTACACGAAGCATACACCTCTTCCCTCTTTTGCTCGATAGGTGCCCCAAATCAAAACCTAGAATAAAATTTGAAATTGTTACAGCAGCACAAGCTAGTACTCGTGTATTCAAGCAACAGCCCTCATCCATCCTGCTTTAGCCCTTAGTGCCACTGCGAAGGGTGCACAGCACGTACGCACCCCTGCGAAGACAACCCTGGCCCACGCATCTACCCGAACGTATGTTTGTACAGACATAGGCAGACACGGGACGTGAATGTCTGCGGGGAGGGGGGGGACAGCGTGGCGCTAACAGCGCTGTCCCACCCCTACACGCCCATTTCCAACCGCCGCCCGCGACCGTTAGTGGCTGCGGCCGCGCGAGGCGGTGCGGGGCGCGGAAGAGGCGGCCGCGGTGCGTTGTGGGCAATGTAGTTCCCCTCCGTCTCTCGCCCGGCTTCCGACTACGACTCCCATGAGGCCCCGGGGCGGCGGGCGGGAACTACACCTCCCAGCAGGCCTCAGCGCGGCCCGGGGCGGCGGTGCGCTTCGGGAGCCGTAGGCGCGGCGCGGAGCCCCTCCTCTGCCGAGGGTGGAAACCCCGTGCGGGCCGGCGCGGCGCCCTTTCGGGGAGCCGCCATTCCGCGAGCAGGTCGCTGGTGAGGCCTCGCTCCGCTGCGGCGTGTGGTGCCCGGGYCCGCCGCCCCTCGCCATGCAGATCTTCGTGAAAACCCTCACGGGGAAAACCATCACCCTCGAGGTGAGCCTGGGGTGCCGCCGCCGCGCGCAGGCCTTCGCGTGCTCCGGGCTGCTGRGGGGAGGTCGGAGCAGCTGTCGGGGCTCGAGGGGCCTTGGCAGCACGGCCGGCGAGGCCGACATATCTCGTGGGTCTCGTCCTCCTCCCGGCTATTTCAAAGGCCGAGCACGGTTTTGATTGTGAAAATATGGTCTCCGGGGTTTGGGTTTGTGTTTTTTTTTTTTTTCTCCTCTATATGGATTTGACATCGATTTACTCGTTGCAGTGAGCAAATGAGGTAGGATGTGGCGTGCAGGTTGCTCTCAACTTCCTACATCACGTCAAGATTTACATTAACCACACGTATTTCTTTTTTCTAATCTTTAACACTACCTTTTGTTTTATAATAGGTTGAGTCTTCTGATACAATAGAAAATGTAAAGGCTAAGATCCAGGATAAGGAAGGTAGGTTCAAAATGCATTTTCTTTTTTATAATTTTTTTCAGTTCGACTGGTGTATTTCTTATGCAGATAGGATTGYCTGGCTCACTTTGTTTCTTATTTAATCTTAATTTATTTAATTATTAGGAATTCCTCCTGATCAGCAGCGACTGATTTTCGCTGGTAAGCAGTTAGAAGATGGACGCACACTGTCTGACTACAATATTCAAAAAGTGAGTAGAAAAGGTTCAATAGAATGTTGTAGTACAAACTAGCTGTTGAGCCTAAGAAGTGCTTCAGGTAAATTGAACTACGTTATTTAGGTAGGT
This sequence comes from Rhea americana, assembly GCF_003343005.1. Classification (NCBI taxonomy): domain Eukaryota; kingdom Metazoa; phylum Chordata; class Aves; order Rheiformes; family Rheidae; genus Rhea; species Rhea americana. Next base: position 131,139 of record NW_028186473.1, on the reverse strand, counting down.
AGCGCTTAGGAAATAGTGATACTAAGACTAGACCTATAAATCACTGCAGTTGAGGGTATAGTTTCAGGACAAAAGTTAATGTCTTTAATGGCTTCCATTTCCATTGCGTCTCCTGGCGCTGTTCACTCTGTGGTGAGTTRATTTAGCGAACCAATGTGAAAACTACTCACAGATTGACTGCAGGGTCAGAACAGATGAGCAGCAATGCCATATAAGAGGAGGATAGCATTATTTTTTTTTTTTTTGGCAATAAATAGGTGACAGATTGACTTAGTTGCATTATGAAACTGCATCCTCCCTATGTTAAAATAATGTAGTTGCAATAGATTTCTCATATTTGAACTGTTAGGGAGTTTGTTCATTTGCAAACTTAGTAGCAAAGTAAAAATAATTTAAAGCCTTTTAGATGGCTAGAGCTTTAAATCTGCTACTTAAATACTTTGTGTAAATAAAAGAACAAGCCTACATAAATGCTAGTCACAGACTGAGAAAGAATTCTAAGTCTATATAATGTTTTACAAATAGGAATCAACTCTTCACCTTGTGTTGAGACTTCGTGGTGGTGCTAAGAAAAGAAAGAAGAAGTCTTACACTACTCCTAAGAAGAACAAGCATAAGAGAAAGAAGGTTAAGCTTGCTGTGCTGAAGTATTACAAGGTAAGCAGAACTATTTCTAGGGGAATTTTGGTAAGAGCTTAGCTTTCAGTAAAGCTGAAGAACTTCACATATTTTGTGCTATGCAGTAACAGAAAGGGACAAAACGCTTACAGAGTTTGAGAGCAGTGTTCTAGGCACATAATTAGACTTCACATAGCCTGGCATGTATTTGCAAATAGTCTTTCTCTCTTAAATAGCAGAGAAACTGACAGTTGCTTTGGGAAGCTTGTGATGTAATTATAAGTAATGCTTTGCCAAAGAAAATACTGAAARATCATGGATGCTAAAAGGTGATGAGTGAATATGAGATTTTTGCTTCTTTGTTGTTTACAGGTGGATGAGAATGGCAAAATCAGTCGTCTGCGCCGAGAGTGCCCTTCTGAGGAGTGTGGAGCAGGAGTGTTCATGGCTAGCCACTTTGACAGGCACTACTGTGGCAAATGTTGTCTGACATACTGCTTCAATAAACCAGAAGACAAGTAAATGTGCTATACAATAAAAATCTGAAGTACTTTATGGTTTAAGGATTTATTTCTTCTTCCATCATATTTCCGTTTCATTGGTAAGCGAGAGGAATCTGCAAAACTTCAAATGTTGATTACCAACTAATTGATTTAGTGGTGTTAACTAGCAGTGACAGTCTCGTTCTATTCCTTTTATTCTAGGCTATTTATTAAGATACTGGTTTGTTAAATTTGCTGCTCTTTTCAACCCATGCTTAATAACTGAGCTGTGCCATCTATTACGTTGAATGTATTCATCACASTTGGAAAAACTTAGCTCTTCAAGASGAAAATCCTACTTTAGAGTTTTGTTCTAAGCTTTTACTTTTTTAGAGTGGGTTTGTTTTCCTAAGGCCTTGAAACAGCCTATGACCACAGTAACAACATGCCCGAGTAAAGATGCCCATCTCTATGCAAGGCTTATCTAACAGGAAGTACTGTTCACATAACAGAAGCAATCTCCCTAAGCTTATTTTCAAAAATACTCTTCCATCCCTTTCTAGTCAACCCTGAAAGTTTCTGTAATAGCTTGTCCTTTTCACAGCATCAACAAAATATGGTGGTTGTCTGTGCAAACTCACTACTGCAGGGGCAGAGCAAAAAAAACATTTCAGCTAACAATCTTAAAAGAGGCCTGTTATGCATGAGGGGAGTAGATAGAACTGTTATTTCTAATTAGGAAAGAGGTAAAGGAAAGCAATACATTAGGACTGGAATTACATCTACAAAGGGTTAAATGCCAGAGAAAAATGCAGACAACACACCGAAACAGCTTTTTCTTTCTTTACTGAAGGTAGTGGTGCATTACAGGGGAGCAGCTCAGCTATGCTGGAACCATTGCATTTATGATTTCTGATAGTCACCAGAAATTTATCTTGATAGTTTTACCCATCTGAAGTATTTGCAGTTAATTCTTCCAGTGTAGCCTCTACTCCAAGGCAGTAATTGACAAGATTTAAAAGTAGAACAACACTATATAAATATCAGGTCTAAAGATTCATATGAGCCGCTTAATAAATTCACTTAAAGTGAAGAGTTTATAACCCATTGCTCCAGCCAGGAACAATGCATGTCCTTTAGTGTASTGTATTCAAATGTACTTCAAAATCCTGGATCCCACGAAGTTGTCTGTTCAATTTCTTTTTCTTCGTAACAGATAATTTCATCTCCAACATTGAATTCTATATCCTTGTCCAAACTTATGCCACAATCCATACCAGTTTTTATTATCTGGACATCAGCTTTATGATGCTTCAATGATGATAAGGATCCTACAAAGAGAAAAAAAATGTCACAAAAAAAGATTAAGTCAGATAGCCATCCTTTTCAGTAGGCAAATCATGCATTGCTACTGCTTTGCTATAGAGATGGTGGTCTGAAAAAGGTCTGAATAACAAAGATGACTGAGTTTGCAGCTTTTCTCTAGTTGGGCAAAGCCATCTTAAATAGTATATGGGTTTGATGATCATCAGTTACATGCATGCATTTTCCCCTGACTTCCCAGGGAAATGCCATATCTAATACCAAATATGAATACATACTGCTTTTGTAGCAATTATACTTACCTCTCCAAATAACATCTCCCTTACGGATTAACTTAAATTTCATCTTTTTGTCTAGCTGCCCTTTGTGTACTCTGCACCCAGCTACTGGAACTTTACTTTTTCCTACTGTTACAGAGAAGGTGTCAAGTACAGAAGCTTCTCCTGAAAAAAAAAAGAAGAAAAAAAAAGTGTATGAAATACAAGAGAATGAAGTACAAGCTACTATTAATTAGAACCAAGCTATACTCTTCCACTTACTAAGCTTTGTAAGAAAATAGAGAAGCAGATACAGAAGAATAGCAAGTATTCAATGTAGTAAGAATCCCTAATTGGAAGATAAACTTAAAAGGCCATACTGTGAAGTAAAAATGTACTTACCACTCAATGAAAACTCACCTATCGTATTTTCTACCACAGATGGGGGTAATCTGCTATTTAGCTCATGTTTCACATCTTCAATAAGTTTGTAGATAACATTGTGAAGTTTAATTTTTATTCCCTTCTTAGCAGCCAGCTTTTTAATAGTTTCACTGGCTTTCACACTGAATCCATATACAACACCTAAAAAATAAAAATCAGCAGCTTATGACTAGAGATCGTTGCTTTTTGAACAGTAGKTGAAATTCTGCTGTGTTTATTCTGTAATGTTAAACTTAGGTTAAACTGCCTAAAACTAGCAGTCATCAATACAAGAAGCACTATTTTATACATGCTTTCCTTTTAAAGGAGGGGAGCATGTCTCCCTTGCTTGTTGCATTCAGCATGTCTACTACTTCCAAYCTTGTACAAAATAATTTTTTTGGGGGAGGGGGAGGGGAGGGGAAGGGGGGAGAACACCCTCCTCACCCTTCTAAGAAGTTCTCTAATGACAGAACTGAAAGCATCGAAGTGGAAATTAATGCTTATGCACAGCTCATGGGAGCATATGGCACTACCCAAAGGAAAAAGGACTCCTCACTTTTTGCCCGGCATAACAGTTTGACTGTCTATTGTAAGCCTGAAGTGAACTCTTAATTCATTCTCACCACTTACAGATGAGGATAAGTCCAATGACAAGGAATCAAGCCTATATCCTTTACTGCCTGTGATGAGCAGGGGTAGGAATGGGTACTAAACCGATACAACCTTTCCAATGACCTTCCTGAGCAAAAGGAAATTCTCTTATACTAGTGCATTACTTTTACAGCTTCTTTGCTCTGCTAGAGGAGGAAAAAAAGSAACTAGAGTGAGGAGTCAGAGTTTAAGCAATATCTGTCATTWTTAAACAATTAAATAAGTCAAATTCTCTCCTTTTCATTAGACTTCTGGCCTTTGCTACCTGCACCGGTCTTCAATGTTAAAGAATACACATTTTTAAGTCTCATGAAAGTTTACATCAAAGATRATGTTAAATATTACAAAGAAAACAAAATTAAAATGACTAACTGCTATTTCATTAGGGAGGAAAAGATGAAAAGATTTTGTACTATTCTTAAATTGATATTTAAACATGCACTCACCATTAAAAGCTTCAGCAAGACTTATATCAGTTTCACTGATATCTCCCATTCCAAAATGGATGATATCCAGTTTACATTCACTGTCAGCATCATAGCTGTCCAGAATGTTTAGAATAGCTTCAACAGATCCATCTACATCACCTGCATATATAAAAACAGTAGTGCTACTGACTTTGTGTAACACAAATTAATACTGAAGTAGAATAGACAACTCTACATGATACAGCATAATCATAATCTTTAAATATATATATAAAATAYAAAAAATATATAAATAAGAGTATTAATTCTGAAAGTGAATATCAGAAGAGCAGAGACTCTGTATCTGCTGTCATTTTGTCATTTTCAGGTCAAGTTTGCATGGTTTACTATTAGTTTGCCACTATTATTCCCTATGTGTATAGTACAGAATGAGAGGCAAATTTGTTTCTGCTGCCCCATTTTATTCAATACATTCATGTTCTGAACTCCTCTCTGTCAATGCAGTAGTGCTGCTTGCATTTATATATTCACACATACACATATTCACACAGATATACACACACATATACATATATACATAAATGGGGACATCCTAGCAAATTACACACCTATATGTCCACAGGCTTATTACTGAAACCTAAACCTTGACTTTGACTTTGTAAGTATTTATACACAGAAGTAAACTTACGCATATAAGCCACTGAATCTATTGGGATTCCTTTTATGTGTAGGAGTTATTTGTGCACTTAAGTGTTTCAAGATCACTTTAGTGAGCTGATGAAGCACGAGCTAGAGCAGAAGCTCAATACTTGTTTCCACAGACTAGATGGTAGTTACTCAACAGATGCATCTACATCACCTGAACAAATAAACTGTACTGTTATTAACTTTGTACAAATTCAAGCAAGTAATGCTGAAGTAAAAATGAAAAGTGACACAGTAATTCTAGGCTGTAAAGTAGAATCAAATGCACAAAAAAGGAGACATGAAACTGAAGTTCCAACAGGAAGCCCGCCCATTAAACCTACCGTATTTTCATTTTAACCAGTAAATTTGCTTACATTATCTCTCTATTCTATATGATGGATATTGTTCTACCAGAAAGCTGTTCCTCAATGAAACTGACTGCTGTTTGACACAAGAACAGAATCATCATGTATCCTATTGTAACATCTTCAAGAAGCGCTGACCACACAGATCAGTTTTCACACACCTAGCAGCGCTGGTATCTTTATCACTGCCCCTCTTGATCTCTGCAGTTAAGTGTAAGGAAGAACTGAAGACCTACAACTCTTCAATGACAGCTTCAAAGGAAGAGGAGAAAGGTGAGTTGGGAGAGAGAGCAAAGGCTGTGGTACCCACCAGATAACTTGGAAAGGAACCATTCTTTCATGTTTGATAATACTGCCTCTCCTGAGGACTAACAAGCAGTTATTTGGTTGAGGACAGGCAGCAGAATTACACTTGAAAGACTGCAAGAACCACTCAAAACTACATCCATCAGCACCATCACATATATGGGTCAAATATAAAGCCCCAGAAACCTGGAATCTGCCATTTTAAGATTTTGTCTGGGTTCGAGGAAGATACATGATGCCGTACACAACCGAAGGAAAAAAAAATACTGAATTATTTCTTTCTTCTCCTCTTTGTTAGACCAGAATGCTCAATGAAGACAATCAACAATGTTCTAAACTATAAAAGATTCAACCAATTTGCTTTAAATTGCAGTCTGCAAAGTTCCAGTCTGTAGCCATGAAAAGCAGAGTAAAGCTGGTCCCTGATTACCCATGCTCAGTCTCAGGGACTGAGGGATGACAGTGCAGGTACAACCCATATTCTGCTGTTCAAGAAAATGTGGTCTTAGTACATGTGCCAAAACAGGGTAAATCTGTGCAGGCAGTAGAACTTGAAGACTGTCAGTTGTCTTAAGATTTTTAATTAAGCTTGATAAGGTTTAGTTGCAATTGCAATTAAATCAAATCAAGAAAAATCAACTTAAAACTTCAAATATTGTTTGAAATTTGAATTACACAGCACCTACTACCCAAAACTCACATCCTTCTGCGGCTTCCCAACCTCATGGCTCCACATGTTCAAACTGTCTCTTCCATTTTCCCAAGTTCTGGCCAAACCCAATGCATCCATGCTCCAAGTCTGTCTATCCCCTTTGTCTTTCACACACATTACTGTGGCATATTATGCTGGCATTCACGTGGCTTTTACTTAGGAGTTCCTGGATAAGAGGGTCAGGCTTAGAAACCTTCCCGTTGCTCTGCCCTTGCTGGAAGCACACACTTTCTGATTACTGGATGTCTTCTGATGCCTCTCCCTTTACCGAGAATTCAATATTCTGTTTAATGTTGTTGTTATTATTATTATATTATTCTGTTTAAGTGGGGTTTTAACCACACTTCTGGTAACAGAAATTTTGTTAATGCTTTAGAACTATGCTTCAGATCAGAGAAGTGCAAAAACAATGGAATAGAACTTGACACTACCTTTAACAATTACTGATAGTACATTTTTGTCAATCTCTGTTCTCTCTTTTGGCTTTGAAAACAGGAGATGTTTGTTAGCCTTGTATAGTGCTGTCTTTCTCTGTCTCCAGGTCAGATGGGCTAGCTTCTGTTGCTTCTTCTCATACTCCGTCCTGTGTTCCTTTTGCTTTGCTTCAATAACTTCCAAATCCCTTTTCATCTTCTCCTGTTGTTCAATGTAGTTTCTCCAAGCCACAACTTCATGTGCCCTTTGCTGGTCAGAGAGACAGAAATGTTACCTTTAAAAACACAGTACTGGAAAACTCCACATTAACAAAGTTTCAACCTTTAAAGTTTTCTCTACAGACTTATTAATTTTCTTCTGCATTTAACTACAGATTTTGCCACAACGATGGCAGAAAATTAGCACAATGCTTTCTTCCCTGTGCTACCGCAACATGATTCAAGTCTTATTTTTAAGCTATCTCTGATATTATTCATTCTTTCAAACAGTATCTGTCCAGCCCTTCAAACATCTATTTCTAGCTAAATGACATGCATGTTCTTTTGTCAGAATGTAATTATCTCTCATTTCAGAATTTAAAACACTGACAAGTACTAGATTGTTTTCCAGGTAAGGTCATAATGAGGTAATGTAAAAGAGGAAACTGTCTTCTGTGCCTTTGGAAATGGAGCACATTAGAACATCTCCAATACTACCCAAAATGAAGCTTTCTAGTTCTGCAGTCATTGCAAACAAGGCATAGGAGGAYGGCACGATGACCATGAGAAGCACAAGGAACAAAACAACAGTCCACTTTCATCATGTGATTTGTAAAGTAGGTTAATCTGAGAGGAGGGGAGGACATAAGGGTCCTCATGCAAGAGGTGGTAGGTGTAACGGAGAAAGAAAGAGACAATGTGCAAGTTTTCACTCCTCATACAGAATGCCTAGTTCAGGCTACATTTAAGACCTATGCTTGGCCTTCATCTTTTGTCAAGATTATCTTGTTTTTTCAGCATGAAAGCTATCACTTATTTTTCACTCAGCTGCTGCCTATCCACTTTACCACAGTATAAAGCTTCCATTAAACAGTTCTCACTGTACCTCAGATTCTACTTCAAGGATTTCATCTCCTGCTGAAGGAACTTCTTTCCAGCCCATGATTTCCACAGGTATGCCTGGAGAGGCTGCATCTACAGCTTTGCCATTCTCATCAAACATGAAACGCACTTTTGCCCAGGTCTTCCCTGCAACTAGAATGCACCCTTTTCTCAGAGTTCCTCTTTGGATGATGGCTGTAGTAACTGGACTAGTGAAGACCAAAAAGGGAATGGAACAAAACATACAAAAATAACATCCCATTTTTACAGTTACGGTAGATAAGCAAAGACCAAACAGTACATTTGTGATTACAGGCAGAATATTCTTACGACAATCCATTATCATGCTAAGAGAATATTAGAAGTGACATGCAAAAAAACCCAGAAGTATATTGTACTTTTCATTTTTGCAGATTAATGAAGAATTTGGCACATTCAACTCTCAAATACAGAATGATTTCACATGCTAAGTGAAATCCTAGTGATTTTTTTTTCCCCTGAGCGAAAAAGTACATGACTTGCTTAGGTTCATATTTCTAGAGGTTAAAGAGGGGAGAGGGACAGAAAACAAGTATCTCACACACACTTATACATATATGTTTGTTAAAAGTTTTCCTGTATTCCGTTTAAGAACAGGGCAGAACAGATCTTTTTCACAGAGAATCTGCAAAAGGCTTAAAGTATTTTAAAAGAGTAAAATGTCATRTAATTTTTCATAAGTTGTTTATAACATATCTATTACTTTATGATTGTTCACTTGATCATCCCTCCTAATAATGACATTTAAAAATACATCTGTATTTTAAAATGTTTCCTGTTCAGACAGTATTTTATTTCTGTGATATGAAGTTTGCTTTACCAGTATGTAACTTCATTTTCTGGCTCTCATGCTGTAAAACATTTTCAATGTTTTAGTTACACACTGTACAGAACTGTTAAAGTTTTGTCTAACTTTTAAAAAAAGTACGTTAAGCCTAAATATCGAGGTTTTAACCAGCTGAACACTATCTCCGTATTCTTACAAATRGCTTCATTAAAGTTGTAACGAAGATCAATTACCTACCCTTTTCCTTTGTCTTTCCGAGACTCAATTACAGTCCCCTCTACCAGACCTGTGGGATCTGCCTTCAATTCTAACATCTCTGCTAAAGCAACTGTTGCCTCTGCTAAAACCATCAGATTTTCACCCTGTACAAGATCACAAAAATAAAGGAAGTGCCTTGTTAAAATAAGATCAGAAGTTGTAATCTTAGTGTCAATTTTCCCATTTAATTCAGAACTTCTAATTACGCAATACAGTCCAATAGCCCACATCCCTTTTGCCTTTAAGGCAACATGGTACTAAAATAACAAACTATTAAGACTGCTGTGTTGTCAGTTCTGAATACCAGAAACAAACATTAGAAGCACAGCTCCCCTACCTCTCTGGAGGATTATCAGGATTAATAAAAGATATAATAAAATTTAAATCTTTATGTGAATGAAAAACGTTTTTGGAAAATATTTTAAGATTAATGCTAACGTTTTTGGAAAACATTTTAAGATTAATGCTAACTGAGAAGAGACAGACAGACAGTGGTTTGGGGAGTTAGTATATATGCTCCCTCCCCCAAAAAAATTACAGTTGGAAACCTTGTTCTCACAACAAAACAGCTGTTTGCAGCCCTTCAGAACTTTTATATATTCTCTCTTTAAATAAAGAAAAGATKCAGAAATAGACCTTTCAATATTCTGCTACACGCATACTAGGGATGCCAAGCAATTCTTTAAAAGAACAGTCAAATTGAAACCTAACGATATCTCTCCAGGACAGCAAAGAGACAAAACTACATTGAGGTGTTAATGTGGATCCATTTTCTTTTTCCTTTTTTATTCTAATCACATTTTGTTTTCAGAATAAAAGAGCATAGGCAGATAAGCTACCTGCCAAAAGACTCAGCTTTGTGAGAATTAGGGCAACAAGCTTGCTAGAAAAGTAAATAGAAGTTACTTTCATATATACACTTATTTTAAAGAAGCATAAGGCCACAACTTCAGATGGTCTTGAATTTATCTGACGTTTTAGAACATGCTTGAGCTCCATCTAGGAACATAGCAATAAGCCTAAGGTGGTGCTGCATCAGTTTCAACAAGACCGCTTTGGCTACTAAAGGCAAATACTGAACTTAGATTTCACTTTAGTTTGCAGCTAACAGTTATCTGCAAGTTAGACAACTGAGTCTCCGAGCGCGTTAGGAAGACACTTACACCCCTCTTTGAATATTTATCTTTATGCATAGCGTTATCACCAACCTTGATTTTGGACTAACTTTACACAGAAAACAAGTATCTGAGGAAACAACAATTGAGATTAATCTGAAAAATATCCACTAGAATTTCCAGAAGAAAAATGAKATCTTATTGCTCAAAACATGACAGCAGTATGTTCTAAGGATTCTTGAAACAGCCAGCAGCACTTTAGCTAAYGTAAGGTATCCAATCAAATACCAGGAAGCTAAGCATTCATTTTCCAACTGCCAAGTAAAAATGTGGCTGTATGCACATCCTAGGTATCTATGAATACTATGATCATTTGTTTCAAACCTTTACCTTGAGTGCAGAAATATTTACAGTTTGAACATCACCTCCAAGTTCTTCACAAATCACATCGTAAGCCAGCAATTCCTTCTTCACTCTTTCAGGATCAGCTTCAGGTTTGTCACATTTGTTAATAGCAAGAATAAGAGGAACTACAAAGAAAGAACATACAAACACATTACCAGCATAACAAAAAACTTTCTGCAGTCTCAGGACAGCATTTGCCCAACCTAAGCATGCTGTGCAACTGCCACTTGGACAGTAGCAATGCTAGGTTACAGTAGCTTATGACCACCAAGACCAAAGAAGCTTACTTGGTGCCTATTCCCTGAGAAACCTTAGAAAGCCCTCAAAAAGTAGGCTACCAGAAGTAGGCTGGATTAGTTATCCTAGCAGAAAAAAAAAAGGCCAAATATTACTGCCATTGGAGTTCTGATCTGCTGCATAGCATTACAGACTAGAAGATCAGAATATTCATGCGACGGTGTAATTCAATTGCCTAAACACTGGCATTCAGCRGCATTTTATACATTCAAATGTACTTGAGATGATCACACAAAAAGCTGTCAGATATGACAAAATTTTTCACAGCACTCTACAATAATTCATAGCCAAGCTGTCAGTAGTGGTAGTTCTCAGTACCTACATCACTTACACACAACCAAGAAAACTGATTTTACATAAAACTAACAAATGAGAAAGGCCAGAGCAGCTCTAACTTCTCACATCAATTTCCAGTTAAACTGAAAGTAAAACAGCTGTTTCATGCTTCCATCTAAATTATTCAGATTTTTCTTCTTTTTTAAAGTTCAAGTAATCAAACTTTATTAAATCACAAAATAATCAAGCTGACTGGATACATGCAAAATGAGGAATATAGCAGATTGGCAAACTGTAGTAAACTCAGTGAAAAGAGCTTGTTACAATACATTAAAGGTCCTTATRTAAGTTACTCATTTGAAAAAGGGTCTTTTAATATTCATTTTTGTTTTAGATACAATCTGAAAAAAAAGGAATGAAGAAAACTAATTTTACAAGATGTTTCTGGTACTATAAGATTTCAGATTTTTTTTTCCTGAAGGATTTTACAAATTTTCTCTTGGAAACAGGTTGTAGTTACTATTAAGGTTTTCTCTGCTATCCACTGTGGCAGATCTGGTCTACAGATCCTTTCAACTCTGGACACTGAAGATTATTCTCCTCTCACTTCCCTTCAAAATCACGGGATTTTACCATTCCGTATATATACAGGTTTACTCATCTCACCACTCAAATTCATATGAATAGATAATTTTCTTGTTTATCAGAAAAAAGTGTCTATTTCCACCTGTGATAATTTGCAACACTATTTAGAGTAGCATCCCAATATAGTGAATCCGTTATTATCTAGATGACAATGCCACAGTAGCATTATTAAAATGTACAGAAATCAAGAAATAATAGAGAAAAAATAATACAGGCAATAATGAGCATCACCAACCACAGTCCTATGTAAATAAAACTAAGGTTTTTAAATTGATAATTTCAGAGTAACTTAGAAGTGACCTTAGATCATGGTATATGATGAAGACAACAGCTCTGAAAACGAGAGATAGCTTATTATAAAGCCACACAATCAAATTAATTTTCACTTCTTTGTTAGATGATCATGGTTAGCATCCTTAGGATTCTAGAGAACTATGCTCTTTACAACATGACTCTGCATTCTGCCACTAACAACTTCACTAAGTCATGAAAGGGCAATACAATACTCTTGACAACTGCACATATGAACTGTGAAACACTGAGTATATGCATTAAATTCCCTTTAAAGAATTGCAAGTGCCTTTCTGGCAAATCTGCAAGTCACTAAGTTTGCAAAAATATAAGTGATCATTATCTTAATGTATTACAGTAACATTCAGTATGCTTTTAGACACTTTCCCAGGGGAAGGGACGGGACTAGGACAGTTGCTTCCCAGATTCTATGGATGCTAATTCATGGAGTTTCTACTGAGAGATGAACAGACGTTTGTTCGCAAGATATTCATTCATTCATGTGAACCACACACTGACACACATCTGGTACACCAGCTTTGTGTACTGGGCTTGCTTCTCACTTAAAAATGAAATACTAGCAAGACAAACACTGTACCTCCTGCATTTTTAGCATGTTGGATGGATTCTATAGTTTGTTCCATTACTCCATCTTCTGCCGCTACAACCAGTATGACAATATCGGTAACGTTGGTACCTCTCGCTCGCATAGCTGAAAAAGCTGCATGTCCAGGAGTATCAAGAAAAGTTATCTTTTCCCCAGAAGGCAAATGCACTGTGAACAAACACATACATCGCACATTTTAGAAGCAGTATTTCACATAGCTTGCTTTGACCTAATCCAAGTCAACCATCACACCATGAGATCAAGGGCATCTGTAACTCATGGTGGGGTGGGGGGAGGGAGTATGCTGCAATCTTTCATAATCCAAAATAATCTAAATATCATTTCCACTGTACAGTCAATACACTTCACAGTTCCATCCACACAGCATATTTGTGATTTCTTTTCTCAATGCTTACATAYTAACTGTGTCTGTTAACATATTCCTCCCCTCACATGCTAAATTGTCAGTTATTAGCCCATCACACTTGCTGGACAACAAATTATTTTTTTTTCAACAAATCATACCCAAAAAAGCACCAATGTGTTGTGTAATGCCTCCTGCCTCCATTGATGCCACCTGAGTTTTTCGTAGACTGTCAAGTAAAGTTGTCTTCCCATGATCAACATGGCCCAGTATAGTAACAACTGCAGGTCGTGGGGCTAAGACTGCTGGGTCTGCAGGAGGCCTACAATTAGAACAAAACTATGTTTTGTAAATACCAAAAATGTTTACTGAATCATATTTATGTTCATGAACAACCATTTACCAGAACCTAGTGATAAGCACGTCAGCCTTGCTTCCACCCATACAAATTACAAATTCTACCTACATCACGCAATTTGCCCTCTTAGTAGTAAGTCTTACTTCTGCATCAATTAATATAGCAATTYAGTAAATTAAAGAAGAATCTGCTTTCCTTAAAAATCACAAAATCACTTAAAACCAGTCAAATCAGAGCATCAGTTTTATGGGCAAAGAAATCAAAATGGTAAACTTCGCCTTTTAAATACTATCAGATGACTGTATCGGGTATCATTWACATATTTTTCAAAAAAGAAAGGACAGTGTATGGAAAATACTTGCAGAAATAAAAAAGTTCAAAAGAGCCAAAAAGTTCACATTTTACCTTTTCACAGCATCTGTATTTTCTTTTTCTTTTTCTTCTTTCAGTTTTGCCGATTTATACTTCATTCCTGATTTTTTAACAATTAACTTGATGCAGTCTTCATATAAGATGGAATCTGGTTCTAGTGAATCAAAGTCAATATCTGTGTATAGCAGGGCTTCATAAATATGATCTAAAGAAAACATGAATAGAGTTAACAATTCTTCATCTATCAAAAAAATGTGTGCAACAGAAATACTCTTTATTAGTATGTCTCAGATTTTCTTCATTAGTAATTGATAACCTGCAAATAAATTTCATTCACAAACTATTTTTGCTTTAGCTAGATGTACCTAATGATTCCTATTATACTACCAACTCACAACAACCTGATTCAGAAARGTTTACTGAAAATGACTGCCTCATTAAACGCTACGGTATTATTTTTCACTCAGATTTTCATAGCTTGTTTCCTGTTAATCCCTATCAAGAAAAAAAATGAAACTCATCTAAGCTAAATAGGAATATATTCTACTTATATATAATACATAATATTATACTATTACATACACTTATATATAATATATAATATTATAACAATACAAACTAAATAAGAAATGATTCAGGAAGGAAAGAATTTTGATAAGTCTATATATAAAGTCTATAATAATTTCATATTCCACCTTCTTCGGTAGTAGAAACATAGGACATATTTCAATAGTCAGGAATTGGTGCTTACTTGAGCACCACTGTAAATCTACTTCAGAAATATACAATAAGACAGGATAGGCATTTCAGTATAGATACAATCTACTCTGCTACGAAAAGGACTAGCAATCACTTGCTAATACCATCTTAGAACATCTTTGCCCTTATCACTCATGAAACTGATTGAACTGTAACAGTTATAACACATCTCAAACAACAGACCAGGCTCTCACCTATGTCTTTACCCATAGCTCTTGCAAGTTCTTCAACGGTCATTTTCTGCTTTATCTCCACTTCACCTTTTGTTAAGGGTAATTTCTTTCTATTCTTTTTCTTCTCCTACATGGAATTAGACATGTATATAGGAATACATAGCTGGCATAAACTAAGAAATAATAAAAATAACATTAAAGAGACAATAACCTTAAATGATATGTCATAAATACATCTTTTTATCTACACTACAAGTGAATTACAATGACTTAAAACATCATACTGAATGTTTAAAATGTCATGTATTTTTTTTTTTCACTTTTCACAGTAAAGAAAATTCAACAAAATTTTCATTTTTGTTTATAATCATTTTCTCATGCCCTTGCAAGAGTCATGTTGCTGTGGGTATAAATACCCACAAGTATCAAGTGAACATTTGAGAGGGAGTTACAATACACTCCTATATACACAAGTACATTTTGCCTTATAAAATAATAACTTCTCTRTATTTATTAATAAATGAATCCTGTTCACAAGCAGCTTAGTACATATAAAGCTCCCATTTTTATAATGAAAATGTTCAAAATGATTTCTTGTGTTTGAAATTTCACATAGAAACAGAGATTACTGGATTCCATTAATTACCTCCTTTGTAGCTAGATGTCTGTAATGTGTTAAGGCCACACTGATTAATTTGTCTGTTTGCCAGAACTGTGGGTACACATGAACGGACCATATGGAATAGGTAGATGACTGCACAGGCTTCCATTGTGTTCTGTAAAGCTTTCTGTAGGACACAGTATGCAACTGTCTGCAAGCACAGTGTAACTGGACCAGATTTTCAAACTTCAGTATTAACCCTCGATTCATTTCGTTGCTGAAAACAAGAAGGACATGTTGAAATACAGCATCAAAGCTGAAAGATGCTATTTCCTATAATACCAATAAGGGCAAGATGCTGAAATACTATAATGTTTCAAAACAGGCATTTTCTAATACTGTAAAAGTTGAAATATTTAGTAACTGTCCCAGCTTTTCAGTTTCCTTAAAGGCTTCACCTTCTCACAYTTTCACCATCTCATTT
Organism: Rhea americana; assembly: GCF_003343005.1. Lineage (NCBI taxonomy): Eukaryota > Metazoa > Chordata > Aves > Rheiformes > Rheidae > Rhea > Rhea americana. The sequence continues at coordinate 115,539 of NW_028186473.1, read as the reverse complement.
TAAGTACACAGGTTTATTGATTTTGTCACAGCTTACAAATCATTCCTCTGTTTCTTTGCTGATCTTCTTTAATATAAACTACTGAAATCCTCACTTTAAGTTCTGCAACACTTTTCTTTTTTGAAAAGCATTCTTACTATACTGATATAACCCACCTCTCTAAGCCAGTGAAGCAAATCYGCAAAACCTTGTTTACCTGAGCACACGACAATACTAGAAGACTGTAGCATTGTAATAAAATTCGTTTTGTTACACAGATGGAGACAGCCTTCCAGGTTAAGACATGGCTTAGAAAATAATCTTCACAGAATGTTTCTCTCATATCATCTTTCATCTTTTTTTTTTTTTTTTTAACTACCTCAATTTTGTTTTGTCACTCTTTTAACTGTTCTGCACTATATCCTACACAAACTTCTCTTCTTATTCAAAATTGCCTATTTCATAGCTCCCATCTACTTCTCCACTTTGTTATCCTTCTGTTTTCCCGACTCAGTGATACCCTTCTCAGTACCTWTTATCACCTCTCCACAAGGTTCTGTTGAACCATCTTCCAAGGAGTTTCAAACACGTGAAATACAAGCCCCAAAATCCCCTCTGTTCCCTTAAAAACTCTGCTGTATCAACAAAACTACAAGCAGAGAGCAGAAAGGCAAAGTAATCAACCAACAACCTGTTTTTTTTTTCCTCCCTAAAGAGAACTTGACAGGGACGGAAAAGGTAAAGCTGCACACCTCTTCCACAAGTCACTGTTTTCACTGAAAGCTGACTTAAAAGGGTTACAGCAAGACCGCACAAGTTCACGGAGCAGAAACCCACTCGAGGTCACAAGCTGCTAAGAAACCGCTGCGGTTCTCTGAGCCCTGGAGTCACAAGAGGCGAGCAAGGAAGCATCCCTCCGTCTCACACCGTGAACGCGCTCTTCACTTTGCCTGCGACCGGCCCCAGGCAAGCCGCTTCACCCCGCTGCTAACGGCACGGCGCCGCAGCGACGCGAGCCTCGTCCCGCCTCGGGCTGCAGCGCAGGGGGCAGCCGTCACCTCGCCCGCCCCTCCCGCGGGGAGCCGACACCCCGGCGGGGCTCCGCGTCCGCAGACGCTCCGCCATCAGCGACCCCCCCCCCCCCCCCCCCCCTCCCCCCTCGCGCTTCCCGCTCCTTCCACCTGCCGAGCGCGGCCCGCCCCGGCCGGAAGCACCCTCCGCGCGGACACCGGATGTCGCGGCAGCACGGTGGCAGGAGGCGGTGCCGGGAGAGAGCACCGCCAGGGGAGCGCGCATGCGCGTCGCGAGAAGGCGGCCGCGGCCGGAGAGCGCTGCGCAGGCGCAGTGCCGAGCGGCGGCCGGGGCGGGGTGCAGGGCGCCGCCGGGAGGCAGTGGCGTCGGACAGCGGGCTCTGGACGCAGCTGGTAGCCCGGCATAGACTTGACGAAAATAAACCACTTAACGCTTGCCAAAGGCTTTCTGCATAAAGTTCTGCACAAACCTCAGAGTGTTTGCGTGGAAATTCAGGCTGCTTCATTTCTGAGTAGTCTTGCTGCCATCATAGTTTTGGGGTCTCTTGCATTCCAGGAAAAAAATTTGGTTTTCTTTGCAATTGCTTTCCACTCACTTCCAATCTAAAGCTTTTAAAATGTTTAAACTGATTTTTTTTAATAGAAATTTTAATTTTTATTCTAATTTGGCATTTCTAAAATAACATCAGTTTAATAGATTAGAAATAGTTCTAAAAGGGAGGTTTGTAAATAGTTTCTGAGAAATCCTTAACATTCCCTTTTTAATACCATTTGTTAAACCCAGAGGCAGTCTCAGGTTACATCATCAGATAACCTTTAATCTCAGAGCTTTCCTGGGGCAGTACTGTTTGTTATATATATATATAACAACGCCTGCCACAAAGGCGTTTGCGCTGCCCCTCCCAGCAGCTCCCTTCCTCTCACTCCCTTTTGCTGGTAGCAGAATCAGCCTCCAGTCCCGCAGGGGTCAGCCAAAACATCCCTAAAGGTCCCCAGAAGTTGTAAGCAGAGCCCAGGCAGTGCTCCTCAAACTGCTGCATTTGTTCGCCATTTCTGGATCCTGCGCTCTGTTTCCCCAAAGGCTCAGCAGGAGAGGCCACCACAAGCGAGCAGGACATTGTAAAATAGCTGCCCGAAGACTTCATTGGGTCACAGAATCACAGAATGGTTGAGATTGGAAGGGACCTCTGGAGATCATCTAGTCCAGCCCCCCTGCTCAGGCAGAGTCACTTGTTTCATGTTAGACAGGGTTGCATCCAGGCGGATTTTGAATATCTCCAGAGAAGGAGACTCCACCAGCTCTCTGGGCAGCCTGTCCCAGTGCTCTGTCACTCTCACAGGGAAGAAGTTTCTCCTCATATTGAGGTGGAACTGTCTGTGTTTCTGTTTGTGCTCATTGCCTCTTGTCCTGTCACATGGCACTACTGAAAAGAGTTCGGCCCCATCCCCTTAACGCTCCCCCCTTAAGGCATTTGTAGACTTTGATAAGATCTCCTCTAAGTCTTCTCTTCTCCAGGCTCAACAGGCCCAGCTCTCACAGCCWTTCCTCATAGAGGAGATACTCTGGTCCACTGATCATCTTTGTAGCTYTATGCTGAACTCCCTCCAGTCCACTGGAGAGCCCAGAGCTGGATGCAGTACTCCAGATGAGGCCTCAGCAGGGCTGAGTAGAGGGGCAGGATCACCTCCCTCAACCTGCTGGCAATGCTCTTCCTAATGCATCCCAGGAGACCGTTGGCCTTCTTGGCCACAGGAGCRCATTGCTGGCTCCTAGTCAACTTCTTGTCCACCAGGACTCCCAGGTCCTTCTCTGCAGAGCTGCTCTCCAGCAGGTGAGCCCCTAGCCTGAACTGGTGCATAGGGTTATTTTTCCCTAGATGTAGGACCCTGCACTTGCCCTTGTTGAATCTCATGAGGTTCCTCTCCACCCAGCTCTCCAGCCTGTCCAGGTCTTTCTGAAAGATAACACAGCCCTCTGGTGTATCAGCCACTCCACCCAGCTTGAGATCATCAGGAAACTTGCTGAGGAAGCACTCTATTCCTTCATCCAGGTCACTGATGATGAAGTTGAACCAGATGGGACCCAGGGGCACTCCACTAGCCACAGGCCTCCCACTCGACTCTGCTGCACTGAGCACGACCCTCTGAGCTCTGCCTTTCAGCCGGTTGTCAGTCCACCCTACCATCCGCTCATCTAGCCCACACTTCCTGAGCTTGCCTAAGAGGATGTCCTCAGGCACTACTCCAGTTCTCCATGACCTTTCAAAGAGGATAGGGGGCAGCCTAGCAACAACATCCACTGCCTCCCTCAGTACTTGTGGGTGCATCCCATCAGGGCCCATGCATCTGTGGACRTCAAGTTTGTCTTGGGCAGATAACACACAATTACTCAATGGTTTCTGGCATCTACCGCTCTGCTTTGGAGGAATTTCTTCAAAAGCAGACCAAGAGGACACCAAAGGGAAGTAGATAATGTGATGAAATATGAACCAAAACATAGTCTAGAAATATTGCAGAATTTCTGTGGTGTCTTGGCAGGAGCTTTTGGCGCAGGTTTGCTCACATTTCCCACTGGCATTTGGTGGTATCTCCTGCTCTGCTTTTGAGGAATCTCCATAGTGTCTTTGGATGATGATGATGCACAGCTTTGGCTGAATCTCTCCACCGCCTTTGCTGGGGTCTCCTGCTCTCCTTTCGAGAAGTGTCCCCAGTGTCGTGGCTGGAAGTTTTTGGGCAGATAGCACAAGACTTCCTGCTTGCTTTTGGCAGCATCTCCCACTGTGCTTTTGGAGAATTCCCACGGTGTCTTCAGAGGAGTTTTTGTGCCGATCTTGCTGAACATCCCCCTCAGCTTTGACAAGGTCTCCCGCTGTGCTTTTGAGGAATTTCCATAGTATCTTGGGAGGAGCTTCTCACACAARTTGTGCTGCATTTGCCAGTCACTTTTGGCGATGGATGCTGCTCTGCTTTCCAGGAATTTCTGCAGTGTTTTGGGAACAGCTTCTCTTACAGATTTTTGCTGAATTTGCAGCTTGYCTTTGGCGCCATCTCCTGCTCTACTTTCGAGAAATTTCTGCAGCTCCTTGGGAGGAGCTTCTCTCGCAGATTTCAGCATTTTTCCCAGACATCTTTGGAGCCATCTCCTGTTCTGCCTTCGAGGGATTTGCTCTGTGTCTTGGGGCGATATCTCACTAAGCGGAGCATGCATGTCTGCCGACAGTTCGGCCTGCCTGGTAAAGAGGGCGGATGGGGGAAGGGGAGAGTTATAAAAACAGGGTAGTCAACAAAACAGCTCCAGTCGGAAGGCCTCAGGTGGGTCCATGCAGCCAGCATTGTGCATGAGATGTGGCTACAGGGGATCCCCTTGCACCCCTCCTGCAAAACCTGCATGCGCAAATACCTCTCTGAAATGCCTGTACACTAATGCACGCAGCATGGGAAACAGACAGGAAGAACGGGAGATCTGTGTGCTGTCGCAGGGCCATGATCTCATTGCAGTTAGAGACACAGTGGGGTAGCGCACGTGACGGGAACGCCGTCATGGACGGCTACGTGCTTCTTAGCAACAAGAGATCATCATCCAAGTACACTACAGAGATTCCTCAAAAGCAGAGCAGGAGACACCACCAAATGCCGGTGGGGAATGGGAGGAAATCTGCCCCAAAAGCTTTTGCCAAAAGCCCACAGAAATTCCTCCAAAATCAGACAAGAGACAACGCCAAAGGCAAGTGGAAACAGGTTGCTTCTCCTGGGAGGAGAAAGGCCCCTACTCCTCGTGAAGACTTAGAGGTGCAGTAGAAGAACCGACTTATTGCCCTCCTGGATGAGGAGGACCTGGACACGACTTCAAGGGAAGCAACTGGGCCGACAGACCCCGTGCCTTGCAGGAACAGTTGGAAGAAGCGGCAAGCGATCGTTGCGGGTGAGTCCAGGCTGTGGGGGATGGAGGCACCTATCTGCTGACCTGACCTCTCCTCTAGAGAGGTTCGCTGCCTGCCAGGCGCTCGCATACAAGATGTCATTGAAAGACTGCCAAGGCTTGTCCCCGCGTCAGACTACTACCCTGTTCTGCTCTTTCACGTGGCTGCTAATGATACCAAGGGCAAATTGGTAAAGATGAAACAGGAGCTCTGGGCATGGTGGTCAAGGGCCTGAGAGCCCAGGCGATCGTCTCCTTGATCCTGCCAACAAGGGAGAAGGATAGGAGAAGACGTAGATGGATTTTCCAAGTGAACAGCTGGCTGCACCACTGGTGTTGGCAACAGGGTTTTGGCTTCTGTGATGCTGGGACCCTGTCTGAAGATCGACAACTGACAGGGAGAGGTGGGATTCACCTCACTAAGCGGAGCACGCGTGTCTTTGCCAACAGCTTGGCCAGCGTGGTAAAGAGGGCTTTAAACTAGGACAGATGGGGGAAGGGGAGAGTTATAAAAACAGGGTAGTCAACAAAACACAGCTCCAGTCGGAAGGCCTCGAGTGGGTCCATGCAGCCAGCGATGTGCATACGAGATGTGGCTACTGGGGATCTCCTTGCACCCCTCCTGCAAAGCCCGCATGCACAACTACCTCTGTGAAATGCCTGTATACTAATGCATGCAGCATGGGAAACAAACAGGGAGAACAGGAGATCTGCGTGCTGTCGCAGGGGCACGATCTCATTGCAATTACAGAGACACAGTGGGGTAGCGCACATGACGGGAACGCCGTCATGGATGGCTACGTGCTTCTTAGCAAGAAGAGGCCAGGAAGGCGAGGTGGTGGAGTTGCTCTTTATGGGAGAGAGCAACTGGAATGCATCGAGCTCTGCCCAGGGGTGGAGGAGGAGGCAGTCTAGAGSTTATGGGTGAAGATCAAAGGGCAGGCTAACATGGGGGACACAGCTGTGGGTGTCTACTACAGGCCACCTGACCAGRAAGAGGAAGTCGATGAGGCCTTCTACAGACAGCTGGAAGTAGCCTCACAATCACAGGCCCTAGTTCTCATGGGAGACTTCAGCCACCCTGATATCTGCTGGAAAGACAACATACCTAGGCACAAACAGTCCAGGAGGCTCCTGYAGAGCATCGATGATAACTTTGTGACACAGGTGGTGGAGGAGCCAATGAGGCAGGGGGGTCCTGCTGCACCTTGTACTAACCATCAAAGACAGACCGGTTGGAGACATGAAGGTTGGGGGCAGCCTTGGCTGCAGTGATCACGAGATGGTGGAACTTGGGATCCTGCRTGGAGGAARCAAGGCAAGAAGTAGGATTGCAACCCTGGACTTCAGGAGAGCGGACTTTGGCCTCTTCRGGGAACTCCTTGGAGCAATCCCATGGGTTAAGGCCCTGGAGGGAAGGAGGGGTCCAGGAGTGCTGGCTAGTATTCAAGCATCCCTTCCTCCAAGCACAAGAGTGGTGCATCCCAAGGAGAAAGAAGTGCAGCACAGGGGGCAGGAGACCTGCACGGATGAGCAGGATGCTGCTGGCAAAACTGCAGCAAAAGAAAGTACAGAGAATGTGGAAGAGGGGACAGGCCACTTGGGAGGATTATAAAAATGTGGTCAGAGTATGCAGGGATGCAGCAAGGAAGGCTGAGGCCCGTTTGGAATTAAATCTGGCAAGGGATGCCAAGGACTACAAGAAGGGCTTCTTCAAATACAGCGGTAGCAAGAAAAAGACTGGGGAAGATGCACGCTCATGGCTGAATGGGGCGAGGGCCCTGGTGATGAAGGATACAAGAGAAAGAGTTACTGAATGCCTTCTTTACTGCTAACGGCAGCCCTCAGGAATCCCCGAGCCTGGAGACAAGAGAGAGAGTCTGGAGAAAGGAAGACTTTCCCTTGGGTGAGGAGGATCAGGTGGGAGACCTTTTAGGCAAACTTGATGTCCACAAATGCGTGGGCCCCGATGGGACGCACCTGCGAGTCCTGAGGGAGCCAGCGGAGGTTGTTGCTAGACTGCTCCCCATCGTCTTTGAAAGGTCACAGAGAACTGGAGCGGTGCCTGAGGACATCCTCTTAGGCAAGCTCAGGAAGTATGGGCTAGATGAGCAGATGGGGGAAGTGGGGGGGAGGGGAAGGGGGTTTGAGAACTGGCYGAAAGGCAGAGCTCAGAGGGTCGTGCTCAGTGCAGCAGAGTCGAGTGGGAGGCCTGTGGCTAGTGGAGTGCCCCTGGGTCCCATCTGGTTCAACTTCATCATCAGTGACCTGGATGAAGGGACAGAGTGCTTCCTCAGCAAGTTTCCTGATGATCTCAAGCTGGGTGGAGTGGCTGATACACCAGAGGGCTGTGCTGTCTTTCAGAAAGACCTGGACAGGCTGGAGAGCTGGGTGGGGAAGACCCTTGGGAAGTTCAACAAGGGCAGGTGCAGGGTCCTGCACCTGGGGAGAAATAACCCCGTGCACCAGTTCAGGCTAGGGGCTCACCTGCTGGAGAGCAGCTCTGCAGAGAAGGACCTGGGAGTCCTGGTGGACAAGTTGACTAGGAGCCCGCAATGCGCTCCTGCAGCCAAAAAGGCCAACATCCTCCTGGGGTGCRTTAGGAACAGTATTGCCAGCAGGTCAAGGGAGGTGATCCTGCGGTCCTGCTCTGCTTGAGCAGGGGAGTTGGACTAGATGCTCTCCAGAGCTCCCTTACAACCTCAACCAGTCTGTGAGCCTGTGATTCAGTGAGGTTCTCAAGCAGCTATTGCACAATATCCTGCTAGCCAAYGGTAGCATGTCCAGCTGTACCTTTAAGAGAAGATAGCACAGGTCGCAGATGTAGCAGAGCACTGCCTGCCTATTTAGAGCGGAACCCAAATCTGCTACCTGGAAGCCACCTTCTGTGCAGGCGCATTTTAAACATTGTAACAGTGTATCATTGTACAGTCTCCTCTACCRTTTAACAATATTTGGATTAGAACCCCTGCCCAGAACTCAAGAGAAATACCTTGAAAATCTACTTATAGACTGGTCAGATGTTGAGCTGGAGATTCGCTGGCATCTGTGCCAAAAGATGCTCTCAAGACACACATAAAATGCCTGGAAAGCAGCTCTGGAGATGCTGGCAAATGAGCAGCAATATCAGCAATATACACAGGAAAATGTCCTTCGAAGACAGAGTGGACATTCCTCAAAAGCAAAGTGAGACATGCCACCAAAGGTGACCATGCTATTCAGGAATACCTACATGCACAGCCCTCGCCTGGATCCTGCAGGAGTTCCTCAGGAGAAGAGTGGGAGCAGCTCCAAAGGCAAATAGGAAATTCCAACCTGGCTGCYTCAAAAGCTGCACCTTCTGGCTCTTGACAGCCATCGGTGGTTTCAGCTCTCAGGCCCTGTTGCTTATGGCAGCCCTGAAAAGGAATCAACACCAATTGCTCTCCAGATCAAGCACCATCAATACCTCTCCAATCCCATACCTATCAGGACAGTTTGATATCAAACCTTCTCAAGAGGCCCCTAATCCACCCCTGGAAATTCAAACCCCACATCTAATAAGCACCCCTGCAAGTTGCACTACCTGCAGGAGCTGCATTTGAGGCCTGGCTCTTATATAAGCCTCTTCCTTGCTCTGATTCACATTGGGCTTATCACAGTCACCTGGATTCAAGGCCCCGGCTCCCTCTAACCTGGGGCAACCAAGACAGCTCCTTAGCAGCAACTACACCTAGATACAGCTAGGGCCTAGAGCTCAGACGGCATTGAATTTCCTGCTTGCCTTTGGTGATGTGTCCTGGTGTGTTCTGAGGAATTTCTGTGATCTCTTGGCAGGAGCTTTTGGCACAGATTTCCTCCAGTGCCCCGCGGCATTTGGTGACATCGCCTGCTCTGCTTTCAAAGTGTTTCTGTAGTGTCTTTGGATGATATTTTTGAGCAATTTGGGGAAAATGTTTCACTCACCAGTGCCTCCTGCACTTGCCCTTGTCTAGCTCCCCYTAACTGTTAGCAGAATCATCCTCTAGTTCTACAGGGGTCAACAAAAAGCCCCACAATGTCCAGCAAGGTCCTTAAAAGTTCTCATCAGAGCCTAGACAGTGCCACACAAACCGCTGCATCTGTTCACCGCCTCTAGGAGCTGCACTCTGATTCCCCAAAGGCACTGTGGGAGATGCCACCACAAGCGAGAGGGAAATCCYGTGAAATGTGCCCCAAAACCTCCAGCCATGACACTGGGGAAATCTCTCAGAATCAGAATGGGAGACTCCGACAAAGGTCACTGACAAACTCAGCCAAAACTGAAACAACTGCAGACAAAAACATCATCCAAAGACATGATGGAAATGCCTTGAAAACAGAGCAGGAAATCCACCAAATGCCAGCAGGATATTGGGGGAAATCTGCASCAAAACTTCCTGCCAAGAGACTTCAGAAATTCCTCAAAAGCAGAACAGGAGGCATGGCTAAAGGGGGCGTGGGGCGGGAAATTCCATGAAAGCTGGGCATAAACTTCTTCCCAAGACACAGAGGAAATCCCTCGGAGGCAGAGCGCGAGATGGCGCCAAAGGTGAGCGGCAAATCTGGCAAAATCGGCAAGAAAGGTTCCTCCCTTAACACCGCATACCTTTCTCGAAAGCAGAGCAGGAGATGGCGCCAAAGRCAAGCTGCAAATTCAGCAAAAATCTGTRAGARAAGCTGTTCCCCAAACACTGCAGAAATTCCTGGAAAGCAGAGCAGCATCCATCGCCAAAAGTGACTGGCAAACGCAGCACAATTGGTGYGAGAAGCTCCTCCCAAGATACTATGGAAATTCCTCAAAAGCACAGCGGGAGACCTCGCCAAAGCCGAGCAGGACATTTGGCAAGATTGGCACAAAACGCTTCTCCCAAGACACCGYGGGAATTCCCCAAAGGCACAGYGGGAGRTGCTGCCAAAAGCAAGCAGGAAGTCTTGTGCTATCTGCCCAAAGCCTTCCAGCCGAGACACCAGGGAAATTCCTTGAAAGCAGAGAGGGAGACCCCAGCAAAGGCGATGGCGAGATTCAGCCAAAACTGCACAAAAACATCACCCAGAGACACTAYGGAAATCCCTTGCAAGCGGAGTAGGAGATGCCACCGAATGCCAGTGGAGAACTGGGCAAACTCTGTGCCAAATCTCCTGCCTAGAGACCACAGAAATTCCYAAAAAGCAGGAGAGGAGATGCCGCCACTGGTGAATGAGAAATTCGATGGAAGCTGAGCGGAAACATCATCCCAGGACACAGCGGAAATCCCTTAAAGGTAGAGTGGGAGAAGGCTCCAAAGGTGAGAGGCAAATCTGGCAAAATCTGCAAGAAAA